>NW_026940569.1:0-12236 GCF_032062105.1 Saccostrea cuccullata
AATGCGTATGTCACATCTACAGACATAGCTCTATCATTGCTCAAAAAACACAAGTTTCTATCTTAAGCCGTTTTTCAGAAAACTCGCGGACAAACTGACCCCCTGAAAATCACTAAATCGCAAAAATCTCAAAACCGGAAGTGACGTCATCAAAACAAAAAAATATATATCAGCTTTGTTTGATGCTTTATCAGTCCTGAAAGTTTCATGAAAATCGAGCAAGCCGTTTCTGAGAAATCGTGTACACAAAATCGGTAAGAAAAAAAACAATAAAAATAATAAAAATAGTGGAAAAGAAACCTAAGAATAACAAGAAGGTCTTCCGCTGAAGACGGAAGACCTTAATAATAAAAGTGAAAAAGAAACCTAAGAATAACAAGAAGGTCTTCCGCTGAAGACGGAAGACCTTAATAAAAGTGAAAAAGAAACCTAAGAATAACAAGAAGGTCTTCCGCTGAAGACGGAAGACCTTAATAATAGGGAAAAAGAAACCGAACGAAAACAAGAAGGTCTTCCGTTGGAGACGGAAGACCTTAATAACTAGGGCTAATTGTAACGGGGACCGTTACAGATGTTCCCCAAACGCTCCCCAACTCCCTTTTGGTGCCATATTTCCTTAAGCTCTAATAAATACGACATACTTTGTGCAATTTAGACTTAACGTTTTCCCAGCAGACTACAAAATATATCTAAATTTTTGCATAACATGCGAGCTCATGTAAATGCATGTGGGTAATGATCATATCATCTTTTCTACACTATGTATATATATTCAAATAGACTTAATATCACAGCATTAAATCCAGAAGTATTGAAAAAGTCACTTATTCAAGCATATTCTTAATTTTACTAATTTCACGTACACGCACGTCCATGCATGTGCATGATGACCATACCTTCTTGTAGGGCTCCATTATGTCTATCAATATTCTAAAAACCATCCTATTCCGTTGAAAACCAAGGGAGTTATAACCATTTAAAGTTTAAGCCAATCAGATTTCAGCGCACGTGCATGCGTGTAATTTAATGACAATTGTTATATATCATATTGTAGGACATCCTATTGTATGCTTATGTTTTAAATTTCGTAACATTTCGTCAAAAAACGGATAAGATATTGAGATTTTTGTTTCAGCCAATCAGAGTGAAGAACACGTGCACGCACGTGCATGACGACCATACCATCTTGTTGGAGTCTATTATGTCTGTCTATGTTCTAAATCCCATCCTGTTTGGTTGAAAAACAAGGGAGTTATAGCCATTTAAAGTTTAAGCCAATCAGATTGCAGCGCACGTGCATGCGCATGTTTTCACGAAAACTGTTATATATCATATTGTAGGACATCCTAATGCATGACTATGTTTAAAATTTCAAAGCATTTTGTCAAAAATTAAAAAAGATATTGCGATTTTTGTTTCAGCCAATCACAGCAAAGCACACGTGCACGCACATGCATGCATGTGCATGACGACTACACCTCCTTGTAGGAGTCCATTATGTCTGTCTATGTTCTAAATCCCATACTGTTTGGTTGAAAAACAAAGGAGTTATAGCCATTTAAAGTTTAAGCCAATCAGATTGCAGTGCACGTGCATGCGCGTGTTTACATGACAATTGTTATATATCATATTGTAGAACATCCTAAAGTATGCCTATGTTTCAAATTTCATAGTATTTCGTCAAAAAACAGAAAAGATATTGAGGTTTTTGTTTCAGCCAATCAGAGCACAGCACACGTGCATGTGCGTGAGTTCGTGCTAATTTGACCATGTCATATTATCTACAGTATTAATATATCTTTATATGATGAGTTTCAAATCATTTCATCAAAAAATGTAAAAGTAATAGCTATATCAAGTATATCAGTCAATTTACTCAATTCACGCGCACGCACGTGCATGCGAATGCGCGCAAAATGACCTTCGTTCCGCACACCTACACTACACACCTATTAACCCTAAAAAGGTTTTAGCTCAGTTGGGTGAACAGTTTCTGAGAACACTCGCGGACAAAAAAGTACCGGAGAACAAAGAAGAAAAAAAATAATAATAACTAGATGCGTTCTTGTTGCTGGTGCAACAAGCAGGTCTTCCGACCGACTTCTCTTTTGCGTTCTATGCTGCGTCATCCGATGAAATAGATTTCACGAGGTATTTTTTCGTTTACGTTGATTTACAGTAGTTTCTCAACACAGATCGTGATTGTTCCAGGTATTTCACAAAATATCTCCAAGTATAGCTTTTAAAAATCGGCAAAATCTTCCACACATGTTATAAAAGAGTGAAAAGTAATTTGCAACTGAAAAAAGACAAAAACAAAGAAAAAAATTTGGGAAACGCCCCGAGCGGGATTCGAACCCCCGACAGTAAGACAAAGTTTGGTTCGGTCATAACTTTGCAATAAACGCACGCATTAAGAAAATGAAAAGATATATAGATATCTTTGAAGACGCACTATAAACCCTGTAAATCCGAGAGAAAAATATTGAAAAACAAAAAAGTTGAAAAATTAGACTTTTTGAATTCACTTCCGTTTGCGACCGGAAGTAGGAACAACAAAAAATGAAGGACGTTCGGCACATCTACATGTGATGCTCTTTCATGTCCATGAGTTTCAATGCCATATCATTAGCCGTTTTTGAAAAAAGTAGGGTACAAAAATCCATTTAAAAAATACAAATTTCCCCAAAAATCGCGAACGAAAGCAAATTTTGAAAAAATGAAAAAAAAATCTGGAGATATTAACGTAATGCATCTTTCGTGTAAAAATCTTTGAAATCCGTACAGACACAGCTGAGATATCGCCATAACTATGAAAAAAGAATAATAATAATAATAATAATAATAGGAAACCGACGGAAAACAATAAGGTCTTCCGAAGGAAGTCGGAAGACCTTAATAATAATAATAAGAAGAAACCGAGTAAAAACAATATGTTCCCAAACTCCGTTTGGGGAACATAATAATAAGAAACAGAGTAAAAACAATATGTTCCCCAACTTCGTTTGGGGAACATAATAAGGCAGCACAATTCAAATTCTCATTTCTCTACTAGGATTTTTACATCGGGCTCGGACTTGGTTTTCGTCAGAAAGACAGGACTGAGCTCAAGGCGACTAGGGGTACCACACCGGTAATTGACCAATCAAAATGAACTTAGTCAATTGTAGTTCCATACATATAAAGCCGATTTTCCTTTCTTTTGAGAGTTTTTTTTATTTCCTTCCAGGCCATCTTGACAACTCTGGTACCTGTGCCCAGGAAATTTTATCTACTCTGTAAATAAATAAAGTTTTTTGACAGGAACTATTTTTCCAGGCCATAGGGGGCTACTTCCTGGGGTGCTTTTGAGATGTTTATAAAGACATTGAAAACACGTGGATTTGGGGGCAAAAAAATCAGAAAATGTCGTGTACGCACCCTGGTTTTTTGGTGTCAGCTAATGTGACAGGTATTGTTTAACACCCCCTCATTAATATTTTTTCATAAATTCAAATACCTGATGTTTTACGGGGAAGAAACGTGTATTGCTTTTTAATATACCGAAACTCGCTATTTCTGGGGATTGTGTAATTCTAAAAAAAATTCAGATAAATTTCAAAGGTAAAATAGAAGAAGAATGCTTGGTATTAAAATATTAATTCATATCAGTAGAATTGAATGCTATTAACGACATCTGGAGAAATAGGCTTTAAAAGGTTTATATCATATCTTTGTTCGTCTGCACTTGAATTTCAAACACGACAGAATTTGTAATTTTTGCCGTAAAAATTCATAATTTCTATATACTTTAGAGACTTACCGTAAAACTTTCAGGAAACTTTCTATGAAGTCTTTTCTGCACCTTAAGTGAAATTTTATGTCGATCCCAGGTGTGGATTGAGTTTCAGAGAAATTTTCTACGTTGCTATTGATTTTTTTTTAAGGAGAAGGGGGGGGGGGGGAAGGGGGGTTGACTTATTTATTCTAAGCATTTGTTAAAGTGAGTTTGTAAATACATCTACGAACTTGAGCTGGATTGTGACCTTTGAGTCACGGGGTCAAAGGTCAAGGTCAAAGGTCAAGGTCATCAAAGCATTTCATAAAAAAATGTAAAACTAACGGCCATATCAAGTATACAAGTCATTTGAGCATTGCACGCGCGCGCAGGTGCTTTGCATGAAAGCTATATCATCTTGACTACACTTTTAATATGTTTCTATTCTTTGAGTTTCAAAATGTTTCATCAAAATTTTACGACTATATCAAGTAAATCGATTATTTAACGCATTGCGCGCGCACACGTGCATGCATGTCCTTGCATTCAAGTTTGATAGTAGCATGATGTAAGAATCCGTCATATCTATTCATATTCTAAATTTCATCCTGTTTTGTTGAGAATCAAAAAAGTTATAGGCATTTAAAGTTTAAGCCAATCAGATCGCAGCACACGTGGATGCGCGTGGTTTTTCTTGAAAATTTTTACATCTTATATTTTAGGACGTCCTAAGATATGATCATGTTTTGAAATTCAAAGTATTTTGTCAAAAAACAAGTAAGATATTGAGATTTTTGTTTCAGTCAATCAGAGCACAGCGCACGTGCACGCACGTGCATGCATGTGCATGATGATCATACCCTCTTGTAGGAGTCCATTATGTCTGTCTATGTTCTAAATCCCATCTTGTTTTGTTGAAAAACAAGGGAGTTATAGCCATTTAAAGTTTTAGCCAATCAGATTGCAGCGCACGTGCATGCGCGTGCTTTCATGACAATTGTTATATAGCGTTTTGTAGGACATCCTAAAGTATGTCTTTGTTTCAAATTTCATAGCATTTTGTCAAAAAACAGAAAAGATATTGAGGTTTTTGTTTCAGCCAATCAGAACAAAGCGCACGTGCATGCGCGTGAGTTCGTGCTAATTTGACAGTATCATATTATTAACACTATCAATATATCCTTATACAATGAGTTTCAAAGCATTTCATCCAAAAATGTAAAAGTTATGACTATATTAAATATACCAGTCATTTCACTCATTTCACGCGCCCGCACGTGCATGCGTATGCGCGCAAAATGACCTTCGTTCCGCACACCTACACTACACACCCATTAACGCTAAAAAGGTTTTAACTTAGTTTGGTGAACAGTTTCTGAGAACACTTCCGGACAAAAAAGTACCGGAGAAGAAATAAGAAGAAAAAAGAATAATAACTAGAGCCGAGCTCGTTGCAAAGCAACGAGTAGGTCTTCCGTCCTGTTTGACCAGAAGGAAGTAGCTTTCATTTTTAAGAAAATAAGAAATACCGCCCAAAAATGCTTTGAATCCTCTAAAGCTATGTTAATTAATGCAAAAATAAGCCATTTTTTGCTATTTCCGGTTTGACCGGAAGTGACGACGACGCACGAAAAATTAATTTTTAAGCTCCCAGAGACATATTTTGCCCAAAAACTTGTCAAAAACGACAAAAATACGCGTTTTCCGACTACTTCCGGTTTGGCAGGAAGCGACGACGCTGGACGTTTTTTGACGACTCCATTGGATTAAGCTTGAGATTTTCAACAACTTTGCTTCTTTGATGTATAACAAATTCTCAATACTTTTTGAGATATCTGGAAAAAACTTTTGGCCCCTCTAGATCCCTTAATTAAGGGGCCAGCCCTTTTCCAAGATATCATTTGAAAGATCTTCTAATTCTGCACAAATTATGTTCTATATATTTTAACAAAATATTTTTAGTTTAGAAGATAAGAAGCAAAATATGAGTAATTTTTGGTTCTTTTAAGCGTTCTAATTTTTTACCCCTATATAGCGCCATTTTGAATAGAGAAATCGAAAGACAAAAACCGATGTGCACAACTTCAATCCTTCTATTATCTTAAATCAGTAGAATTTCTGCTCCAGCTTTAGCCTTCTCTGATCCTTTGTCTGGAAACGAAAGCCTATAAATTTTCGTTTAAAGGGAAATAACTCAAAACCGGAAGTGACTTTTCCAAAATTTTAGTCAATATTCTGATAGAATTTATAAACGTCTATAACCTCTGAAAATTTGAGCAAAATCTGTTGAGAAATGAGTGAGATATGAGGCCTCAAAGTTGCGGTCTAGGAAGCAGAAGAAAAAAAAGAACTAGAGCAAAGCTCGTTGCAAAGCAACGAATAGGTGTTGAAGTTGCGGAGGAAAAAAGTGACCTTGGAGGTACTTGGACACAGATTTGAAGTTGATTTTTTCTGTATAATATTATGAATTATATACTTTAATAGCATTTCACACAAAGATTAATTAAAAATCTTAATTCATTTAATAGATATTAAAACTTTGGCGGGTTTAATTGACAAATCCTTACACTTTAACAAATTTTAACTTTATTCTTAATCCTTAGAAAAGTGTCAGTCTTGTGTATTATTGAGAAATATTAAAACGTAAATCCAAAACCCTGCTCGCCGAGTGGAAAAGTCAAATTACCCCATAGAAAGGCATGTGCTAATCCCGCACAGAGGTTTTGATTGGCTAAAAATCAGCGTTTAAAATTACATCGAAAATATGTTGTAGTGTTTTTGTGAAAAATGAGACACAATCAAATTTTATTTATTCAATGCAATATTTAAAATCTAGAATTGAAAGTTTTTTAACCCAATCATTTTTTAAGTTTCGTTTTGCCAGAGATTAGCATATACCGTATATATGGGGTAGTTTAACTTTTCGACTCGGCGAGCAGGGTTTTGACGCTGTTTATGGTGATAAACGAAAAGTAAAACATGCATGCCGCGTATGGTTGTGTAGATAAATTATCGTAGACGACAATGGTAATAAACATATTGCCATTGCATTTCCACTGAAATTTTAAATGAGAGCGATTCTGAGGAGGGTGGTACTGAGTGTAATTCGGAGTTAGATACCTTGTGCTATTATTATTATACTATAGGTTGAAAATTTATTACCGAATCAAGTGCCTGTGATGTATATGTAGGTACGAGGGTAACTTCTAACATGATTTCAATTAATTTCCAAAGTATGCTAAAATTGTTTTATTTTCTAAGAAAAAAATCAACAACAACAACAAAACAATTGGAACTGTGAAGTACGAGTAAGTTTTAATTGATTACGGTGTTATAATGGATATTTTAACCCATATATGATCTTGACCATGAAACAATTTCTCTTCATAACAATATTTCAAACACATGTATTTTTATTTGTATTTTTTTTTCGTAACCTTTTTTCTTCTGATACTAGAAAAAAATTGTGTTGGCAGCATTATTTTAACAATATCTGTTAAGTCCATTAAAAAGAAATAGTCTGCAATTCAGAGGACAATTTTATTTATCTAATAAAAGCAAAAAGGGATGGTTCCTTTAATAAATACATAGTTAGATAGCCTTCCAAATTTACGTTTGTCTTATTTTGGAACTTTTTTTGGCTAGGTTTTCGTGATTTCTCAAACATGATTATAGGAAAATAAAAAATTTTGAAATCTAGTAATTCATAAATTTTGTAGAATGATGTTCAAAAAGTATTTAATTTTGTATTGAAGTGCTGTGCTAAATTCTAAAATAGAAAATTCAAAATTTGAAATGTTCTAAGTCTTTCTAAAACACCATTTTTTTGTATTTTTATTATATTGTTAAAAGACGAGACAATCTAACTGACCATTTGTTTGAAATCGGAATGCCTGAAGATACATTATGAATACAGTATTTTACCGATAGATGGTAGTCCTAAATCTCCCTACTTTGAGGTATATGAATCTTCCCAACCTAAAATTTGTTGAAAGATAGATTTTATCATGTACCTAGCTTTTTATTCTAATTGAATATTTCCATACTTTATCTAGTACGAGTATGTACATTAAAACTACAGTAAAGGAAAATCACATTCTATTAACCCGAGCAAGCGATTTTTAACTTTCAATTTATTATCCTATCGAGGTCGTAAGGATATATACATAATTTGCAAGTTCATCGTTTCAAGCAAAAAAACAGTTCCTGAAAAATAACAAACATTAATTGTGCTCAAAATCCATTTTCGATTGAATTAAGTAAAAGAGCAAGGAATGATCTTAAAAAAACACAAGAGGTGACATAAGATTTGATGGGGAGAAAGCCTCCTTTTTGGACCGAACACCATGGCGTCTGCTCTTTGTCCTGATATGAAAAACAAAACGAAATCTGTAGACAATGTAAGTCGGTGTTTAAAATTGACTTAATTGCCATTATGAAAAAAGTCAGTCGGTCTTCCACATAATGTAATAATGTAACAACAGTTTTTTATAACCCAATATAAGGTCATTTTCAAATCCTTTCTCTGTAAATCTGTTTAAAAACTCAAGACTTGTATTGCCACCAAAGTCCAAACACCAAATTCTTTTCATCTTTTCACTAAACTTCATTCTAAGTATTGTTGAAATTCATTTTCAGAATTGCATTTTCTTATTAAAAAACTGAGAATCACGGCATCGTGGTATCTGTAATAAGTCGGAAGCCACAATACTTGAACTTGAATACCCCCAGACACATATATGTGGTCTAATATTATACCCCATTCTGTTGTGTAAAATTTAACAACTTGTTTGAAACGAAGGTTTTTCGTAAATGTCTGAATGGGAGCTTGTGTGTTTGCATTTTCATTGAAATCTCCTTGGAATATAAGATGCTCATTACTTTTCCTGTACCATTCTATTATTTTTTCTAAGAAATCAAGAAATGGGGAATGCTTACAGTGCTTGGTCGGTAAAAACTAAGCATGATATGGACCATGAAACAATATCTCTTCATAACAATACTCGTATTTCAAACACATGTATTTTTATTTGTATTTTTTACGTAACCTTTTTTATTTGATACTAGAAAAAATTGTGTTGGCAGCAATATTTTAGCAATATCTGTTAAGTCCATTAAAAAGAAAATAGTCTGTGATTCAGAGGACCATTTATTTATCTAATAAAAGCAAAAAGGGATGGTTCCTTTAATAAAGACATAATTAGAGAGCCTTCCAAATTTACGTTTGTCTTATTTTGGAACTTTTTTTTGGCTAGGTTTTCGTGATTTCTCAAACATGATTCTAGGAAAATAAAACATTTTGAAATCAAGTAATTCATAAATTTTGTAGAATGATGTTCAAAAAGTATTTAATTTTGAATTGAAGTGCTAAATTCTGAACTGGCAAATTTGAAATGTTTTAAGTCCCTCTAAAACGCCACATGTTTTTGTATTTTTATTATATTGTTAAAAGTCGAGACAATGTATCTGGCCCTTTAAAATCGGAATGCCTGAAGATACATTATGAATACAGCATTTTACCGGTAGATGGCAGTCCTAAATCTCCCTAATTTAAGGCATATGAATCTTCTCAACATAAAATTTGTTGAAAGATAGATTGTATCATGTACATGTACCTTTCTATTTTCAAATTGAAATTTCCACACTTTATCTAGTACGAGTGTGTTCATTAAAAACTACAGTAAAAAACACATCCTATTAATCCGAGCAAGCGAGTTTTAACTTTCAGTTTATTATCCTATCGAGGTCGTAAGGATATATACAAAATTTGCAAGTTCGTCGTTTCGAGCAAGAACACATTTCTTGAAAAATAACAAACATCAATTGTACTTAAAATCAATTTTTGACTGAATTTAGTAAAAAAAGCTTTTAAAAATGACCTTCAAAAAAAAAAAACACAAGAGGTGACATCAGATGTGATGGGGAGAAAGAATCCTTTTTGGACCGAACAATATGGCGTCTGCTCTTTGTCCTGTTATGAAAAACAAAACAAAATCTGTAGACAATGTTTGTTGGTGTTTAAAATTGACTTAATTGCCATTATGAAAAGAAGTCAGTCGGCCTTCAACATAATGTAATAATGTAACAACAGTTTTTTATAACGCAATATAAGGTCATTTTCAAATCCTTTCTCTGTAAATCTGTTTAAAAACTCAAGACTTGTATTGCCACCAAAGTCTAAACACCAAATTCTTTTCATCTTTTTACTAAACTTCATTCTAGGTATTGTTGAAATTCATTTTCAAAATTGCATTTTCTTATAGGAAACTGAGAATCACGGCATTGTGGTAGCTGTAATAAGTCGGAAGCCGCAATACTTGAACTTGAATACCCCCAGACACATATATATGGTCTAACATTATACCCCATTCTGTTGTGTAAAATTTAACAACTTGTCTGAAACGAAGGTTTTTCATAAATGTCTGAATGGGAGCTTCTGTGTTTGCATTTCAAAATCTGCTTGGAATATAAGATGCTCATTACTTTTCCTGTAATATTCTTTAATTTTTTTTCTAAGCAATCAAGAAATGGGGAATGCTTACAGTGCTTGGTCGGTAAAAACTAATTATGATAACTGCATCCTGAACAGTTTCACCGCTATTCCTTCTATATTCTTTACTGGAAGACAACTGATAATCTTCTCAATATCATATTCTTTAGTATACAGTGCCACTACTCCACCCCTGGAATCACGAAGTTTCTGTGTTTGATCATTCAATCATCATACATGTCTCCTCTTGCTTTGTGATAGAAACTGTAGTCTTCTATATCAAATCAGTTGTATTTTGTTCGGACCTTAGCCATGTTTCTGTCAAACAAATTACTTCTGCCTTGCGAAAGCGTGCATCACATTCAAGGTTAAAAAAATGGCTTGGTAAACTCTGAATGTTGTGCAGAACAATTGTGTTGCACTGTAACTTGCTTAAGAAGCATTTTGGAGACATAATCTTGGCATTTATGCTAAAGCTGTTTTCACTTCTGAATCAGCATATATCTTCTCTTTATTTTTTTCCGTGCTTGGTTTCTATGAATAAATCTTGCCGAGAGGTCAGTTTTGACAATGCAACGTAAGCCTGTCGAGGTGAGAATGTAGCATGTTTTTTTAAAATCCAATATAAGGTCATTTTTCAAATTATTTCCCTGTAAAACTGTTATCAAACTCAAGTTATGTATTACCAAAGTCCAAACGCCAAATTCTTTTCATCTTTTTATTAAACTTCATTTTAGGTATTGTTGAACTTTCATATTCAACATTGCATTTTCTTATAAGAAACTGAGAATCACTGCATCGTGGTAGCTGTAATAAGTCGGAAGCCGCAATACTTGAATTTGAATACCCTCAGACACATATATATGATCTAATATTGTACCCCTCTCTGTTGTGTAAAAATTGACAATTTGTTTGAAACCATGGTCTCTCATAAATGTCTGTATGGGACCTTCAGTGTTTGCATCTTCATTGAAATCTCCTTGGATTATAAGATGCTCATTACTTTCCCTGTAGCATTCTATTATTTTTTCTAAGCGATCAAGAAAAAGGGAAATACTTACGGTGCTTGGTCGGTAAAGAGTAATTATGATCACTGCTTCCTGAACCAGTTTCACTGCTATTCCTTCTATATTCTTTACTGGAAGACAACTGATAATCTTCTCAATACTATTGTCTTTAGTATACAGAGCCACACCTCCACCCCTGGAATCACGAAGTTTCTGTGTTTGATCATTGCAATCATCATACATGTCTCCTCTTGCTTTGTGGTAGAAACTGTAATCCTCTATATTAAAATCAGTTGTATTTTGTTCGGACCTTAGCCATGTTTCTGTCAAACAAATTACTTCTGCCTTGCGAAAGCGTGCATCACGTTCAAGATCAGAAAAATGGCAAGGTAAACTCTGAATGTTGTGCAGAACAATTGTGTTGCACTGTAACTTGCTTATGAAGCATTTTGGGAGACATAATCTTGGCATTTCTGCTAAAGCTGTTTTCACTTCCGAATCAGCATATATCTTCTTTGATAGTGTTTTTTCGTGCTCAGTTTCTATGAATAAACCTTGCTGAGAGGTCACTCTTGACAATGCAACGTAAGCTTGTCCTGGTGAGAATGTACGATCTAAATTGACAACTACTTTTTCAACAGTCATTCCTTGTACTTTATGAGCTGTACAAGCCCATGCTAATCGCAAAGGAAACTGATGTCTCACCATTGCTTTCGACTTCTTTTCAATCATCTCTTCTTGGACTCTATTCAGTAAAACAAGATTTCCCTTTTTTGTTCTTTTACCTGATTGTTTTCCAACATTCTTGTTGTCAAAAATCACTCCAATGCTATCAATACTGGAAGTGTTCTGTTCAAACACAAAATGTGATATCACTCCAACAACACCATTGACAAGTCCATCTTTTACATCACAATTTCTTGTCAGCATTACTCTTGCATTTACAGCAAGGAGCAAAGAGCTGCAAAGGCTATCATTTTTT
>NW_026940570.1:0-121050 GCF_032062105.1 Saccostrea cuccullata
AATCGAACTTAAGGCCATTTTTTTTTTGTTAGTTGTTTTACGGATTTTTTTTTGGAAAATGTCCATTGGGTGGCTACAAAAAAAAAAAAAAAAAAAGAAGAAGAAGAAGTGTTAAATGTTCAAAACTTTTAATATGCAGCATATCAAAGCAGTTGGGGAAATCAACCTCAGAACATTGCGCAGTAATGTCTTTCTTGGCATTCCTCACTAAAAGAGAACGATTCTCAGAGCAGAGAGACATATTATGTGAACAATGCTAAACTTTTCTGTGTATGTCTATGACTGGATACGGGTGTCCTCTTACTGCTACCTCCACATTGCCACAGAAAAACACACTTCAGCAAATTTTACACAACCCCCTGTAAAATAATAAAAGTTTAATCAAAATGAAATAATACCTTTTCTTAAACAGTAGAAAACTAAAATTCAGTACACAATCAATGGACACAAATAAACTTACTAGAATGATAAGTCATCTTCATAGGGTTTCACATTCCTATGACTCTCATACAAACATTTTTTGTCTTAGAACATCCTGATGAGTCAGTTCCTTTTCCAAATCTAAAATTTAAAACTTTAAGAAACATTTCTTTCACATCATTTGATAGATTCATACCTGTACAATGACAAAAAAGTCTTTTGTTTCTCTGACGCTTTAACAATTGGCAACACGTCTTGCAGATTTTGTGCTTTTAAAAATGCCATAAATAATATATGAACTGTTAGCTAACCATTAGATATAACTGTTTAAAACTTCGCCAAACCCTCAAAGAAAAGATTTGGGTGTCGGATGGAGTGCAAGTGACGACATCAGCTTCGTTGGTTTTGGCTGTAATTTCCTCAACCACCACACTCCATTCGCTGATCAGATAACATCATATATAGAATAATCACCAGCCTGATCAGCTCATAAAAACCGTCATACATTTAAACATTAATTTTACTACTGTCCTTAAAACATTTTATTCTGTTCTGAAAAACCTAAAATGTTTCACATGGCCGTCATACTTATTTCATCTCTGACTATAAAACGCTTGCAGAGTTTTTTTAAAAGAGGGTCAAGGGTGCGTCGATTTACCCAAAAGGACCCAAAAGGACCCAAAAGAACCCAAAAGGACCCAAAAGGAACCCAAAAGGACCCAAAAGGAAATCAGAAGGACTAACATTAATATATTATGATACATTGAAAATGAATAATTTGAATTAATTTATGCATATTAATATTATAAGTTTACATAAAAGTTGGCAGAAACATACATTTATATTGTCGCAACTTTTCTCAAAGAAATAACATACAACTTTTCTAACACATCAAACACTAAACCTGGTCAGATATGCTTTGATTTCTTTTATAGCTGAAATTTAACAAGGTATTATTTTATTTCTCCTTCTGCATGTTTTACCATATCTTACTGTATGATATTTGATAAATGAAGAAATGTTTTATTTTATGACCATGTGGTATCGGGGATGGGTAGGGTGGGGGGGGGGGGGGGGGTCGGTGGGGGACCTCCCACCCCCACCCCAAACACACACTTTCCCCTCAAAAAACTATTTTTAGTTTTAATAAAATATGAAATTGTTTATTATATATCCATTTATTCATTTTATTTCAAGTCCTTTTGGGTCATTCTTAATTTCCTTTTGGGTCCTTTTGGGTCGTTCTTAATTTCCTTTTGGGTCCTTTTGGGTTCCTTTTGGGTCCTTTTGGGTTCTTTTGGGTCCTTTTGGGTAAATCGACGCACCGGAGGGTCAATAGTGGAAGCGTTTACATGATTCTGATCACAACTAAGTAAAATTCAAACAATGTACGGTCATTTCCGGATTTTTTTAATATGTTTGAAGTAAAGTTCGATCGGCGATTATAAAAAAAGGATTGAATGGAATTTTTATTTTTTTTCCAAAACTTAGAAAAATGGGGTCGGCGGATCCGTAAAACAACTAATAAAAAAAATTTGGCCTAATGGGATCAAAAAAATCGAAACATTTTTGGATTCGAAATATAGGCATTAAAAACAGAAAAAAAGAATTTCTGACTACCACCTGACATAACTATGGTATTGGAAATATCGGTGTGCGTTGTTGAACATCCCCTAGAGGATTTTTCTCTCGTATGCATGGAGACACAACCATTTGTCGATAGAGGGCAGTGAATTTACATAAACATCTATACATGGCCCTCAGGGCCATTTATGAATGAGGGTCTTTTTGGTGCATGTCAACACTTACTATGACGAGGGACCTCGATCGGTTCATACGGTATCATCCGAAGGACCGATCTCCGCGTCCCGCAGTGGATTCGAATCCGCGACTTAAGGACATGGCGCCACGCGGAACACTTTTTGGTTAGAAGGAGAATACATACATTTTCACTTTACGATCCATAGAGCTCCGTCTTAACACAAACACTTAACACCCATGGATCACTCACTTCCCAATTTTGGAAGAGCTAGGGGGCCCCCTTTTTAAAAATTACGAACCTAGATTATATAAAGAATTTTAACCACTGTGCCAGGCCAGTGTAAAGATGTGTAATGACTACCATAGTAATAATGAAATGACGGAGTCATTTTCTAACGACAAAAACCCGAAGAGAAAAAACAATTTTTTTTTTTTGTATGCACTACTGTATCTAAAAATTTTACCCCTGTTGAAAATTGACATTTTTTTTCCCAATAGAGTGTTTGAACTTCAATGTTTAATTCTCCAATATGTCCTCATTCACCAACAGTGGACGTACGTTTAAGTAAATCACCATTACATTTGTATATTTCTATATTTCAAACACATTGAAAATCGCAAAATGCCAAATATTAGTTATATTGGTTGGCTGTCTTTTATTCCTTTCATATTTGGATGTTTAACTGATTATAGACATTGATAGCTAAGACAAAAAAGCGGAAAGATATGCAATGTTATATAATTATGTATATATTTTGGATGATATAAAGTCCTGTTAATTAGGTAGAATGTATCGAAAAGGATATTAATAATACATGTATCTCGTACGAAGACATACTTTTGGTATAATATATTATGTATTTCCTAATGAAAAAAAAAAGGTGAAATTAATGAACACTGATTTTAAAATATCAACAATCTATTGGAATTCCCATGGGTAACAATTGTGCTCCATTATCAGCAGACCTGTTTTTATATTCATATGAAGCAGAATTTGTGCAAAATCTTATGCGTGAAAAGAAGAAAACACTCGACATTTAGATATATCGACGACGCATTGTCAATTAACAATAGTAATTTCCATTCCTACGTCGATACAATATATCATGGTGAACTTGAGATAAAAGATACCACAGAGTCTGGCACATCTGTTTCATACTTGGATATTTTACTTGAAAAATGTGTTAATGGTAATCTAACAACCAAGCTATATGATAAACGTGATGACTTTAACTTTTTTATCGTCAACTTCCCTTACTTATGCAGCAATATACCTTCATCACCTGCATATGGCGTCTATATAAATTGATTCGATACGCAGGAGTACCTATATTCTCTATGTATGAACAATTTCTAAAACACGGTAAATTATTGACAAGCAAGTTGATGAAACAAGAATATCAGCAATCTCGTTTAAAGACATCATTTCTTTAGTTCTATGGTCGATACACGGCGGGTGTGACCGGTCAGCAGGGGGTGCTCACTCCTCAATGGCACCTGATCCCATTTCTGATGTTTCGCAGGTCAGTGTTTGCTCTGCTCCTATTTTGTATTGTTTTATAGATGTTGATATTGAATACTGTTCGTTATCTCCATATCCTTCTTCCATCAGTTATAAATACAACAAGTTGCTGTCCTTTAAAAAAGGACTGCAATACGTGGACCATATGCATGTTTTTCTAACCGAAATTCAATTAAGAAATTTTCTAGGTGTAGTGAATATTCATGTAGGTTTGTTCACATTTTCCACAATGATCTGCCTACTTATGACTGATTGTAGTCTCAAAGCAAAGTTGTTGAATTTTATCTCCGATTAGCGGCCTTAAGTTTTGTCAGTTTCAAAAATCGGGCTATTTTGATACATATGCATGTAACCGATAATGGCTGCGACTTGACACCTGTTCTGGATTTATGCGGAAGAAAAACAAAGATCTGATGATGGTTCACGTGTATCACAGCTCTGTAGCACGCAGAAATTTTTGCCCCCCCCCCACACACACACATTAAAACCCGTTGCTATATATAGACCTCTATCAAACGGCATTGGATTGCTGAAAAAATTATTTTGCGAACCTTGATGCACAAGACTTATGCCGTTGAAAGCTTCTTCTATTTTTTAAAATCTAGAACTAGTCGTTGAATGACGTTTTTCATTCAAGTTGTAAAGTTACATGTATCTAAGTTCTTCCTACTTTTTAAAATGCTTGTACAATAGAATCAAAGTTTAGTTTGTACATAAAAGGTATATGACTGTATAAGAGGGAAATTCGGATCCGCCAATGACTATGTAAATGCGATATGTGGATTTAAAAGCGCGATTTGCAAATAATGGCATATTCTAATTCGAATAGGGCGAATTATTCTACGGGCAGGTTACCTAAGGTGCGAACTCTCCAGCATTCTCGCGCATGCGAAGCCTGTCGTTTGCCCAAGGCATCCTGTTAAACCTCGCTTATATATTTACTTCGTGGACCCCAGGGTCCACGCAATGACATATATGTCTGCAATATATTCCTTTTAAAATTGTTCCTATACAAAACAATAAACGAAAAAAAGTCCATCATATCTATTGTTTTACCTTTAAAAATTTGTTCTTACATAAATCTAAACGAAAAAATTCTAACATTTTTAATGTTTTGCTGAGCGGGCACAAAAAAAAATCGATGTTGGACTGTTGAGTGAGATGTTGGACCCCTTACGCCACAGAATGGGTGGGGCTTAATCTCATTTTCATTCGTTAAACAGTTAACGTTAAATCACGGAATACAGTATAAAATACATGTATGTCAATAAAATAAAATGAAAAGTATAACAAAATAATTATTGACAGAGTTCTCGGGCTAAATGCGTTTTGTCGGACCCTCGAACCAAACTGTGTGCTTTCAGTCTAACAGCCACAGACAGACAGTTTGGTTCTTGGGTCCGACAAAACGCATGTTGCCCTCGAACCCAGTCAATAAATGTGTAATGATTTGCTGAGCAGGCATAAAAACATTCGATGTTTGACCGCTTAGTGAGATGTTGGACCGGTCGATGCGATGGCTTTTCATTCATTGGTGTTCAGAAGTGACGGATCGGAGGTTACATCACGGTAGATAGTACAAAATACATGTATGTGAAAAAAATGAAAATGAAAGGTATAGCAAAACATTTATTGACTAAGTTCTGCGTTTTGTCGTTCTAGCATCCTCAGACAGTTGGTTCTTGGGACTGACATGTTGTCCTCTAACTCCGTCAATAAATGTATAATATTTAACTTATTTAATTTAACTTTGGCCTTTTTCATAAATATGTAAAATTAACATAAATAGTTAAGTGCTTTTCTTTGTTTGCTAGTACAGAAATTAACGTCGGAGCTTTTGCAGAAAAAAATATATATGAGGTATATAATATTTTCTGCAACAGCTGCGACGTTGCCCAAACTCGAAAATCCTATTTCGTGGGGGTGGGGTGGGTGAAGGGGGGGGGGGCAACTTTTTCGGATACCAACTTCTTTCAGTATCTTCTTCTTTTGCATACAATGCTACATTACCCTTATTTCAATTTACTGTACCACAAAAGGGGGGAGGCAACCAGCCTATCAATGAACATTTGCAATAGTAAAAGTTATGTTGGGAAAAAAGTGTGGGGGGGGGGGGGGGAGGAGCCCCCCTTCCATTCTCTGTTGCTACGTGGCTGTATTATTTCATAAATAAGGAAAGATGACAATAGAAAAGCTAAAGTTATTCGTTTGGCATAAAATTTACTTTTAATTTGGTCTTAAATTTGGCTCCAAAACTAGAAAAAATAGAGAAACCTGAGGTTTGAATGCATATTATAGGTAATATATAGCTAGAATATTTCATGGGTGCATTTGGAGGGAAGCGGTGGCCTTGTATATTTTATTGAAATATGACTGTTTAGTGTCACTACTACTGTATATGGGATATGGACTAGAAATACGAAACTAAGCTCAAAACTCACTCTACCGGTATTTCACCAGAAAAGTGGATAGGGATCATTGGATGAATTGTAGTTTGAAAACGAGATGGTTGAGCCATTATCTCTTAATGTTCATTGGTATGTAAAAATGGTATTCTGCAATTTGTGTGGTAGCTTAGGTCATGAATACGGGCCTGGAAGCAGTTGCGGCTGCGCCGAAATAGTGTAAATAGGCTTGAATCACATGAAATTTTGAGATTGTCTAAGCGCCATCATTAAGGCCCATTGTGTAAGTTGTACATGTTTTATTCCTAAAAGCTTCAAATTCCCCAAGGGACTACATTATACTATTATTACATGTAGAGGGAATTTAAAATTTTTCAATGCACATTTTAAAAGCAGCTCAATATTAAGTAAACCGTCAGTCATACGTTTTGATTGCAAAAAAACTATCCTCTGCCACCTCAATCTGATTAAAATCAGATCCTTTGATCCGCACACATAGATCGCTACACAAAGATCTGAGGAAACCCCATTCAGAGTCATCTCCTTGTGACCTGTCTAATAAAAATATTCATTAAAATTTTGACCAGTCAGAGAGATCGTACTTAAGCGACATTCGGGAATACAAATATAGAAGTGAAAGTAGCTGCGGATCTTATCGTTTCATACAAAACAAAGAGCTAAAAAAGCAGGGAAAAGGCAAATACTTATTATATTATTGTACAGAAAAGACTGTGGTCCTTCTCTTGACAGGCTACAGGAACTAGGTCACGATTTTTCCATTCGTGTATCATCGGGCCTTTTCCCTCTGTAACTGAATTCTGAGATACTTTCCAATTCTCCAAAGTGAACATTTGATTGGATAATTCAAAGGTCGACAGGAGATGACCCTGAATGGGGTTTCTTCAGATCATTGTGTAGTGATCTATGTAAGCGGATCAAAGGATCTGATTTTAATCTGATTGCTGCCACCTAGACCGTGAAGTTGTTCCAGAATGCCCGACTGGAAGCGGAGCATGCGCATTCGAGTAATATGGACTAACGTAGTTGCCAGCGCTCGAGATTGCTAGCAATGACCGAATGGAATTTTATAAGATCCTCGTCACTCTTTGTCAAAAAGTTGAAGCAATCTTCCAAGTACCTTTTCCAGTTCTCTTTAATGTACTGCGTAAAGTCTAGATCAAACGTTTCATGTAAAATATTTCAAAGTTTTTCATTTAAAATTCCCATCACCAAACAAGCATATGTAGGGGTGACTTTGTGGTACATTGCAGTTTGGTATATATTTTTTCTTGTTATCTGCTGCAAATGATTTCTCTCTCTCTCTCTCTCTCTCTCTCTCTCTCTCTCTCTAATAATTTGTATACTCGTATATTCGTTTACATAGATGCCGTCAGAATTTCTTTAATATTACCTGCTTCGGAGAGAGAGAGAGAGAGAGAGAGAGAGAGAGTGCTAATTTTGCTGTGTTGGACAAATATTCCATCTAATTTAATGTAGTTTTTCATTTAATGTGTTTTACAGGCATTTTTTGGATGGTGAGGCGCAAAGTGAGCATGAAAAAGGTGAATATAGGTAAGATATAAAATACTCTACTTCGGCTACAGTTTTAACTAAATTCCACGTATAAAGCACAAGTAATGTACATGTATATAGCTTCGATACCCGAAAAGTGCTCAATATCGTAATATTACATGTAAATTGCTGTTTTCATCGTGTTTGTTGTGTACATGCATTCGAATGATACAAAAATTACTACAGGACTCATCGGACAGCTAAGTGATAAATTTAACTTTAACCCAAAGTTATACAATGTCATGGACACAAACAATATGCCTTAGATGATTTTTTTCCATGGGATTTGCCAATAATAAGCTATTTAATTTTGTAGGTGCTACAACTGGTTTCTGTAAAATTTCGACACAGCCGACTTTTTATTGTGTAGATCTATACGACAACTGGTTTACGTCTCTATTTTTTTTTGTTTAATTATTTCTTGAAGCAAAACAGAATTTTCCATCAATTCTTTTTTTTAAAGAAGATTGTGTTTTGGTAAAATTATTTTATTATTTTCAAATAGAGTGATATGCAGTAAATAAGCAAGACAATGACACCAAAAAAATGGTATCCAAAACTGTACCAGATATACGTACAGGTGTATGCAATGTTGTGATCGAGTGATTAATCTTTTTTTTAAAGTTATAAACATGTTGGGGATATTTTCCTTGCAATATATGCAATCACGATTTTATATAGCATCTTTAGAATTGAATTGCGCTTAGTAAAAATTTACATACATTTATCTAGAAGTTTTGGGTGTACTCTTTACTAAAGAGAGTCTTTTGCTTGAGTTTTGATTCACGTTTATCATTTTTTTAACCCCCCCCCCCCATCCACAAACACACACACATATATTTCAGCATCTATAAGTTAACTGTACATTTGTAATTCACTGGTCTGAAAAAAAGAGATACACATGTACTTGTAGACGACCAAAGCGCTACAATACCACCTATACAAAAATCTGTTCAGAAACAATTTGTAAAATATTTGTAAAATATACTTGGCGTGTACGATATTTGGCGGGAATTTATTTTACAACAAGTTAGTGTATATTTGATTTAGCGTTTTCTGAATGTGCTTAATGTAAATCTTTGATATACAAGAATTTTTCGATGCATTTGATTAAACGGACACTGCTTTACGCCAAATCTCTAGGTAAAATGTACAACTAAATGTAATACGCTAACAAAGTTGCATGGAAAAGCTTTACTCGGAATTGGAATAATTCCTCCCTATTCTTATCTCAACTTCATAAAAGCTTTTAAAATTTCGTTTGACCTAAGGCAATTTCTCTCGTAGCGGACCAAAACGAGTTGTAATGGAACGCATTGTCTCTTGTCATCTTGAAAGTCGCGGTAAAATTGCAAAATTTGATTGTCTCAATTTCAGTTGCAGGTCGACGAATCTTAAGAGTGGGGCATCATTTTTGGGTATGGATAGGGGCCCACAGCCACACACACAGAAAACTATTAAATCTTATGTATAATTTGGACAAAAAAGGAGGGACCCTTGGCCAGCATATAAATTCGTTCTGTTCTGTTAAAAAAAGTTGTATTATTCTATAGGCTAACCTCCACTTTCAGCATTTCTCTTCTACGAGGGGCCTTTGGCAGAACAATCGCTTAAACCTTCTACTCGTATGCTGAATATTGTGGTTACTGAATTACTTACCCTTCCCCACCCCCTTTCCTATTACATGTAACTTTTTAAAAATGAGCTAAGTCCCAGATAGTTTTTGTTGTTGTTTTGAAATGGATTAATGTGATATTTATTTCAATAAAACAAACAATGGTCATCTATACAATATATTTTAGATAATGAGAAATATTCGGTAACTATGCCATAAATCAAGTTAATGCACCGTAACTTAAGTTAATGCATTTTTATTTTCCTTACTTTAATTGCATGTAATTACGCGGGTTGTCCAAAAAAAAAAAAAGAAAATGGTGGACAATGACGTTTTTGCGAAAATAAATAGTTGTATATAAATCTGTTATTTATCAAAATATTTCTTATTCAAAAACAAACCAGAATGATTTAATTTTTATTGATGGAACGTAATATTTGTTGTAAAAATCGGGGTCTTTAAAGATCGCAGATTATGTGCATTGACCAAGGTTTAAATGACATTAACTCTGATATAAAGTGTTCGGATTAAATTGAATATTTTCTGTACAAAACAAGTCAAAACTTATTAGAAATTTTATGTGACAAATATAGATAAGTTATAATCATTTTATGATAATCTTCAGTATCATTTGCTAATATATAGACAGTGAGAATACTAAACAAAGACCCTAACAAGTATGTGTCAAAACTCGACAGAATAAGCGACGTCGCCGTTCGATCGGGACAGCTTTCGATCGAAAAATATGTTTTGATGAAGTTGAAACGAGGTATAAGAAACAAAATATTTGTTAAAACAATTAAAATTATTGAAATATATCTAGTGTATTGATTTGAGGTTGATAAATACAATTTCTCGACATTGTGTAAAAAATTAGAAGACACTATAATTTAAAAACACATGTAATTTACTGAAAATGAAGATTTCTATTCAGGACGTTGTTAAAAATTTAGCGCAGCGTCAGACGTGGCTGTGCAATTTGTGTATACAAACTATTTATGTAGATGACGCTCGTAAAATTCTGTGCAATGTTTTGGATTTTAAAATTTTGAATAAATTATAATCTATACATAAAGATTATTGCTAGCAAATGGAAGTGTATTGCTCTCTTTAAAAGAAATGTAGTGTGTGTCCATGAACATGTGTAAAGTGAAAATCCAATTGTTTGACGTTGTAATGAAATTAACTTAACATCAGACTGGTCCTTGCGCAAAATCTGCGATCTATAAAGACCCAGATTTTTACAAAAAATATGAAATTTCATCAATATTAAATATTTTATCAGTCTGACTTGGTTTTTCATAAGAAATATTTTGATATACAATATTTGCATACAGATCCATTTATTTTAAACAAAATGTCACTGTCCACGAATTTTTTGGACAAACCTTGTAAAGGAAATATTGATATAACATAACAAATTGAGTTTGTAAAATGTTTGAGTATGATACTTTAAGTACTCTGCGCATAAGATCGCTCAGTCACTCCCGGTAGGTGAGATTCGTAGATTGATCTATCATTTTTTTTTCTTACAGGTACTTTTAATTAATTTACAATTTATCATACGCTTCTCAGACAAATTTTGCTTAAATGAGTCTTTTTCATAGATTTATGAACTGATAAATAATTTATATTAAGAAACAAAACTACTCAATAAAGTCTTGAAATTTTGTTATCGTAAATGAGGTACAAATAGTATTAAAGTATGCAATTAAAATCGCAACTTATTGATATCTTTAAATCTAGATTACATCTTCAATAAACATCTATTTTAAATATTGTATGAACATATTCTCAATAGAAATTGAAAAAGAATGGCTAGATTTAAGGAAAAGATTGTGATGTTAAAATGTGCATGTACCTTTTCGATCTAAATAAATCTGATTTAAAAATATTCAAATGAAAATATTTCAGATATTTATAAAAATTACTTTTTTTGAGAATTTGTTAAAATTATCCCATCATATGTTAAAGTACATTGCCTTAGTGCCAGGGTTGAGGCCCTCAATTCACTATGCTTACACATGTACAAGGTTACAACACAAGCTTATGATAGGACAATTTTTTTTTTGTTTACCCATTCATTCATCATCCACTATATTACTTGCCTGTAATATGATTCACAGTAATTCGATTTAGAACTAATTAAGCTTTGGCAAGCCATTATTGAGAATGTGTGTGCTGTAGTGCAAGTGCTGTAAATACGCATTTTACATGGTTTGTGTAAGTTATCGATATTAATATTGCTTTGAACATATCATATAGAATATATCAAAAGGATTGGAATTAAGTTGTTTAAACTTAAATGACGAGTCGATATATTTTGAATAAATATATTGAAATCGTCAATTTAAGACACTTGATAAATATTTAAGAAATCTCTTATCCATGTTTTAATTATTATTATTATTTTGACGTTTTCATAATTATCAAATCTTTCACATAAGTACACCTTTTGGCCGGGTTTCGGTCCATCAGTCTCTCTGCGTAATATCACAATCGTGTATTCGTTTATGTTTTTTTAATGTATAGCTTTCACTTTTAAAACTTATTTGAGCACACCATTATACAAATTTTGAAGTTATATAATATAACACTTACGGATGTAGAAGGGGGATGGGGGGGGGGGGGCTATGTCCAAAATACATGTAAGAACGAAAGATTTACTCAATCAAATATTTTTTGGTGTGGCTCTTGGCCCCTAATTCGACCCTAATCTGACCCTTTTTTCATGATTTCTGAATCCGCTACAATGTTACAGTTTTTGAAGCAAAAATGGGATTCTTTGGGTGACAGTCGTCAGTTCATCGCCGTTGTCTTGCCTGATTTTGACCTCTTTTTTTGTCGGCCGACCAATTTTGTGTCCATCGGACCAAGTTAAATTTTTTATGCGTCGGTGGCAGATTACTTCAATTGAAATTATCAGTCGACAAACCTTCGATCATCGCCCGACAATCGGCAGTCCGTTTTTTAAGTCGGTCGTTCGTCGTTGGACAATAAGAGTATAAGTCACATTATCCAACGATGGGGTATACGATGAGAAACCGAGGTTTTTTTATGAAAATGAAAATGGCGTGGTTGCCGGCCGGGCACCACTAGTGGTTGAATGGTGACTGAGTCTTTTTTGCGATTCGGTGGGGTCATCGGTAGGAACAATTCGTAGTTAAAATTCAGCGATGTCTCCAACGATGCCTCACATCGCTCCTCATCGGCAACCCATCATTAACACATCTTTCAAAGATCATCAGATGTATGGCCGAGCATCGTCTAATATCCGTTGAATCTGAGGTCATCGGGGAGTTTAATGGTGTTCAACAGTTAACGACCGATCATCGGTCGATGTTCGACAAAACATTGGTCCATAGTCGACCGATGTACGAACGATGTTCACCAATGTATGAGCGATGTAATATACATCGGCTGATTATCCTGGAACATCGTTTTATGATTAGCAATGCATCGCTGGGCAGTTGTAATTCCGGCCGGCAAACCACGCCATTTTGATCAAAAATCGCATTGGTTGCCCATCGTATACCCCATCGCTGGATATTATGACTGATACTTTAAGGACTACTTGGCCGATGTGGAATGATGTTGGTGCATTGTTTACACCACGGATTACTACCGATTACCACCGGTCTACGGCTACCAGCCGGGAAATGTGACCTAGGCATAAAGTATCAGTCACACTATCCAGCGATGGGGTATACGATGGGCAACCAATGCGATTTTTGATAAAAATGGCGTGGTTTGCCGGCCAGAATTACAACTGCCCAGCGATGCATTGCTAATCATAAAAAGATGTTCCAGGATAATCGGCCGATGTATATTACATCGCTCATACTTTGGAAAACATCGTTCGTACATCGGTCGACAAGGGAGACATCGTTGGAGACATCGCTGAATTTTAACTACGAATTATTTCCTACCGATAACTCCACCGATTCGCAAAGAAAGACTTAAGTATCAGTCACATTATCCAGCGATGGGGTATACGATGAGAAACCGATGCGTTTTTTGATGAAAATGGCATGATTGCCGGCCGGGCACCACCAGAGATCGGACGGTGACTGAGGCCATTTTGCGAATCGGTGGGGTCATCGGTAGGAAATAATTCGTAGTTAAAATTCAGCGATGTCTCGAACGGTGCCTCACATCGCTCCTCATCGGTAACCCATCATTAACACATCTTTCAAGGATCGGCCGATGTATGGCCGAACATCGTCCAATATCCGTTGAATCAGAGGTCATCGGGGGGTTGAGTGGCGTTCAACAGATAACTGCCGATTACCGGTCGATGTTCGACCAAACATTGGCCCGTAGTCGACCGAGGTACGAACGATGTTCACCAATGTATGAGCGATGTAATATACATCGGCCGATTATCCTGGAACATGGTTTTTTGATAAGCAATGCATCGCTGGGCCTATGTAAGTCCGGCCGACAACCACGCCATTTTTATTATAAAACGCATTGGTTGCCCATCGTATACCCATCTCTGGATAAAGTGACTGATACTTTAAGGACTACTAGGCCGATGTGGACCGATGTTGTGGCATCGCTAACACCACGGATTACCAACGATTACCACCGGTCTACGGCTACCGGCCGGGAAATGTGACCTAGGCATTAGTCACCATCCGATCACTAGTGGTGCCCGGCCGGCAACCACGCCATTTTCATCAAAAAACGCATCGGTTTCTCATCGTATACCCCATCGTTGGATAATGTGATTTATACTTAAGGTGTTTAAAATTTCGGCCGACGGTTAAAATCAAACTGTAGCTCAGAGCTCGATGATCGGGCTACAATTGGCCGACTTGTGAACATTTAACATATTAACACAAACTAAATCTTGATGCTTGGAATGATATATATTTTTTGAACGGAAATAACATAAATAATTCATGTAATTACATACAAAATTTTGCACACATTTTCAACATTGAGTCACACTTTTATTAGATTCTGCCACTTTTCCTTGCAAACATCACTCATGTTACCTATCTAAATATAGATCTTTGACAAAATATTGCTGATTTCTAAAGAAAAAAAAGTTATTTATTCAAGTCATTGGTGTTCCTAGGAATTCATATGACTGCACCTTGTCGCCCGATACTGTGTCAGCCGATCCTGTTCTTTCTGCCGACAAGACCAGAAAAATTTAGTCACCCGACTATCGGCTTAAATGTGACCTAGGCATAAGACCAGAAAAATTTAGTCGCCCGACCATCTGCTTAAATGTGACCTAGGAATTAGTCTTAGACCCAGTTTTACGCCTCTTTCTGAAACGAAAAGTAGACCCGTCTAAATTTTGGTGTAACTTTCTTATAAGGACTAACTTAAGTATCAGTCACATTATCCAGCGATGGGGTATACGATGAGAAACCGATTCGTTTTTTTTATGAAAATTAAGTGGTTGCCAGCCGGTCACCACTAGTAATCGGACGGTGACTGAGGCCATTTTGCGAATCGGTAGGGTTATCGGTAGAAGATAATTCGTTGTTAAAAATCAGCGATATCTCCACCGATGCCCCACATCGCTCCTCATCGGCAACCCATCATTTACACATCTTTCAAGGAATGACGACTGTATGGCTGAGCATCGGCAAATGTCCGTTGAATCTAAGACCATCGGGGGGTTGAGTCGTGGGCAACAGGCATTGGCCGATCATTGGTCAATGTTCGACCAAACGTTGACCAATAGTCGACTGACGTACAAGCAATGTTTACCAATGTATGAGCGATGTAATATACATCGGCCAATTAACCCAGAACATCGTTTAAGTATCAGTCACATTATCCAGCGATGGGGTATACGATGAGAAACCGATGCGTTTTTTGATGAAAATGGCATGGTTGACGGCCAGGCACCACTAGTGATCGGACGGTGACTGAGGCCATTTAGCGAATCGGTGGGTTCATTGGTAGGAAATAATTCGTAGTTAAAATTCAGCGACGTCTCCAACGATGCCTCACATCGCTCCTCATCTATAATCCATCATTAACACATCTTTCAAGGATCGGCCGATGTATGGCCGAGCATCGTCTAATATCCGTTGAATCAGAAGTCATCAGGGGGTTAAGTGGTGTTCAACAGATAACTGCCGATCACCGGTCGATGTTCGACCAAACATTGGCCCGAAGTCGAACTATGTTCACCAATGTGTGAGCGATGTCATATACATCGGCCGATTATCCTGAAACATCGTTTTTTGATTAACATTGCATCGCTGGGCCTTTGTACGTCCGGCCGGCAACCACACCATTTTTATCATAAAACGCATTGGTTGCCCATCGTATACCCATCGCTGGATAATGTGATTGATATTTCAAGGACTACTAGGCCGATGTGGATCGATGTTGGGGCATCGTTAACACCACGGATTACCACCGATTACCACCGGTCTACGGCTACCGGCCGGGAAATGTGACCTAGGCATTAATGATAAGTAAAGCATCTCTGGGTTTTTGTAAGTCCGGCCATCAATCAAGCCATTTAAAAAAAAAAAAAACAAAGCACTGTTTGCCTATCGTACACCCCATCGCTTGCTAATGTGACTGATACTGTAAGAACTACTAGACCGATGTTGAGGCATCGCTCACACTACTTATTACTCAGCCATTACCACCGATCTACGCCACCGGCCGGGAAATGTGACCTAGACATTAGGCTCAAATCTACGACATTTTGTGAAACGATCCAAAGAACTGTTGTGTTGTCGTTTTATGTGTAAGTTTTTTTTTAAAGTAATGGAGATCACCGTTCATCGGATATTATTTACCATGCATCAGACAGACGGTATTTGAACCTGGAAAATATCATACAGTTATCACAGTGCTTTAAAGTCCTTAATTTGGATATATTTTTTTATCTTTTATCTAAGAAATAACCTCAACTTAATATAAATTGACGATATCGTTGCACAAATGTAGAACGATTTAAGATACCTCACTCTGCCTTGGAAATGCTTTAGAATACCTGTAATGCGATAAATCGCGCCTTTTTCTCATGGTTTATGGCGCGATTTATCGCATTACAGGTATTATAAAGCATTTACAAGGCAGAGTGAGGTATCTTAAATCGTTCTACATTTGTGCAACGATATCGTCAATTTATATTAAGTTGAGATTATTTCTTAGATAAAAGATAAAAAAAAAATATATCCATATTAAGGACTTTAAGGCGCCTTTTTCTTATGGTTTATACCCCGTGGGGATCCGGGTTAGAATAGGTCCTCAGTACCCCCTTGCTTGTCGTAAAAGGCGACTAAATGGGGCGGTCCTTCGGATGAGACCGTATAAACCGAGGCCCCGTGTCACAGCAGGTGTGGCACGATAAAGATCCCTCCCTGCTCAAAGGCCGTAAGTGCCGAGCATAGGCCTAAATTTTGCAGCCCTTCGCCGGCAATGGTGACGTCTCCATATCAGTGAAATATTCTGGAGAGGGACGTTAAACAATATACAATCAATCAATCAATCTCATGGTTTATACTAGTAGTTTGGTTTGTAGAAATAAATTGGGTAAAATTCTAGACGTCATATATCAATAACTAGCATTTTGACTGAAAATATAGTTTTTATTTTCTATTTCCGCAAAAAAACAGCTGTCAGTTGGGTTCTGTATTAAAATGGCAGTACTTACCTTTGCATCGGAAAGTGCCCGATGCATGGTTAATTTGTATCCGATGTACGGAGAAATGAACATACTAGTAAAAACCAGCTCTATTTAGAATTATACAAACATTGAGTTGAAATTTCTCAAAAATTTATGTAAAATAACCAATCTTTGACAAAATTTACCAAAGTCTGACTCGTTCCTTTGAAGTCGAATTTAAAGAACTATAACTTAAATACTGCAAATTATAATTTTCTGGTCATTCCCCTTTGTGGATGTAAAATATGACGTAACGTCAAAGCCATTCTCGGGGTATTTTTACAACATGATAATAATAATAATCGGAATCATTTAAAAATTATGTCTTCTGCATCAAGACAGAAACAAATAAATACACAAATCTCTTACGTTGAAAGAGAGTTTATTGTCTAAAGTTGTCCGATGCAAGGTACGTGTCCGATGTATGGTGAATTCACTTACCTAAACTTTAAAGTGACCCTATAGTAAGAACGTAAACGTACCTACTGCATTTAAAAAGAATGAGCAATCCAGTAACGCTAAAGACTGCGTAGGGTGACGCAATAAAGTCTATAAGCCCCAGACCATATAGGGTACATAAAATAAATACTTATCAGTATGATATTTCATTAACATTGTATTATCTATTCTAAGCATGGCAGTGAAACAAAAGAATTGTGTTTCGGATTTGATTTTGACAAAGTTGATTGGCTGTTCGTTGGAAAGTTTTTTTTTTTCTTTTTAAATACTGACAATTAAACATTTCCAAAAGTCGTTATTTTGGCATCTTCATATTGTTAAGTTAATCAAAATCGATATGCACTATTTCAAATAGTATTGAAATTATAAAATATTCTGTTATCGCAGACGGGTTTATAATTTATGATATTAACTACATACATAAAATTGATTGATTGTATATTGTTTAAGGTCCTTCTCGAGAATTTTTCACTCATAAATAGACACCACCCTTTGCGGGCAAAGAGCTGCACATGTTGTCATATACTCAGCACTCAGGGCCATTGAGTAAGGAGGAATCTTTTTCGTGCCAGCAACTACCGCGACACAGGGCCTCGGTTCATACGGTCTCATCCAAAGGAAAGGTCTCCATGTCCAACAGTGGGATCGAACTCGCAACGTAGGGATCAATTCCTTCCTTATTTGCAACTATAGATCAGTAGCTGAAACCACTGCGGCACGCGGGCGACACATGCATAAGAGGCTTTTGGGCAAAATGTTTGTAATGTATTGGCTTACTTCATGTGTTCAAAGAAAGATAAATATAAAATATATTATTTAATGTCTTGTACATCATTTTGTGCCCTAGGTCATCAATTTTGTTGTAGTTGAATAAATTGTGAACCCAAATCTCGTGTGTATAGCTGGGAAAATGTATCAGTGTGTTTGGATCGTTTTTCAAGGTTAATTGTATTAAAACATAGGGATACGACAATTATTGGCGAAGAGGATAGTAAACTACGCAAGTTGGCTGAAGAAGGAATGGTTAGTTTGTCAGCTTTGGTTGGATGTCCCAATTTTCGTTTGAACAGGACATTACCAGCATGGACTTCTGGTGGAAGAAATGGCTGCAGTCCTTTTCGCAGACGGTAAAGGGGTAGTTACCCCAAAACAGTTTAAATCACTTATGGTACACCATGCAGGTCGTCCAGTTCAAGATATTTTCTTCAGTATTGAAGTACATGAACCAAAGCAAAATAATGCTGAATTGAACAATTTGTTCAAATTTGCTGTGAACTGAGTGAAAAGTTTACACCGCATACAAACGTTACGTATGAAAAATATGTATTCAGTTCTATGAGTCAACTACTGAGTGAATCGATTGAAAAATATATTACAGAACTCAATCAAAAAGCACGATATTGTAATTTTGTTGATAAAAGTAAAATGGTACGTGATCAGGTAATTGAAAAATACACGTCACATAGACTTCGTAGGAAATTACTGGAGCGCACTGACGTAAAACTGGACGATGTTATAAAATTAGCACAGACACTGGAATTTGCAGACACGAGCTGATGCTATAGAAAATGGAGAGGGCAACTACATTTGATCAAGGTCATGCTATAGCGGTAAACAGAGTAAGAGCTAAGAAATCGACTTCTTATACACAAAAGACATGTTGGGCATGTGGTTGTGTGGGAAATTGTCATGGAGGTGCAGAATGTCAACTGTTCAATTGTGCAGGAGTAAAACACATTCAAAGGACTTCAAAGGGAAAAGCTAAGAGAAACGGAGTTATGCAATCAAAAACAATTAAATGAGACCCCAACATAGAATCTTAAAGAACTGCAGGGATGTGAATATGTTTTTACAGATTTGGAAACTTTTGTTATCAAAGACAGTAAGATTGACATTGATGTTGGAGCTGTCTCAGATATCATTGATTCCTGTTCTTCCGTTTACATCACATATTGACGCTGATGGAAACATCTGTAGAAAAAGAAAATCAGATGTACTTCACAACTGACCAACATAAAATTGTAACCAAGCCAGGTGAATTTTATTAGTAAAAAAATTGAAAATGCGTAATTTTTTTTTCTAAGTGCCTCGCCACAAACCGTACAGTGCTGTAGGAGTGTGTATACTTTTTTTTGCTTCGAAGAACATATATTAGGGCGTACTGGGGTATATACTGGGGTATACCGTAGGTGTCCCCAGGAAACACTGTATACAATGTATACTGTATATAACGTCTGCATACTTTAGGCGTACCGGGGCCTACTGTATGTAACTGTGCCTTGCTATCGATACATTATGTGGTATACATAGATTTACTGTATATACAGAGCAGACATACCGTACCATACTGTAGATATACCGTAGATAACTGTGAAAATGCTGTAGGATATAGAGAAAGACTGCGGATTTTCATACGGACAGGGGTTTTAAAAGCCAGTAGCGTTATAAATTTGCATATTTCGATCCGAAAGCTACGACCAAGGTTGTCACAGAAGCATTACCAGTTGCAGTATTGATCCAACAATAAGTCAAAGACCAGAGAGTAATCTATTATGTAAGCCGTAGTTTGCCCGATGTAGAAAGCAGATATTTGCTAACTGAGAAAGTGGCGCTTCCAATAGTATTGGCCCGTGAGAGATTTTATATGTACCTTTTCTCAAGAAATTTAAACTTGTAACAGACTACAAACCTTTTCAGTTCATAGTTTCCCCAGATCGAAAGCTTGTGCACGTGTGGACTTTACCGAGTCGTATATATACATGAACCTCGAAATGTGGCAGGTTGTCTATCAGGATTACTTTAGAAAGCTTACTACAAAACTCCACATGAGGAAGCAGAGAAATATATTTGATATCTGAAGGAGCTACACCTGTTGCCATGACAACCAATGAAATTGAAAGAACTTCATGAGAGGACAGCGATCTTGATAAAGTGGGGAAGTTTCTCATCACAGGAAACTTGAACAAAATAACTTGTAATGAATACTTACCTGTTAAAGATTAATTATGTGCTATTGGACATTTAGTTTGGAGAGGACCTAGAATTTTGATTCCTGATGTTATGAGAGAGAAATTCTAAATTTGGGACGTGAGAAGCATCCTTAAAAAGTTGGATACTTCAATATCTGAGATCAAAACTATGGTGGTCTGGCATGGATAAAGATATGAAGAGACACTGTAAATCATGTTATGGATGTCAGCTAATAGCTAAAGCGATGAATCCAGAACCATTGCACAGAACTAGGTTACCCTCAGAACCGTGGCAGAATTTGGCTATTGACTCCTTAGGACTATTCCCATCAGTGATAGTTTGTTTGTTCTTGCTGATTACTATTCGAGATAGGTTGGCCTGACCATCATGAAATCAACGACAATAGACGTGATTTAAGTGATTTAATGTTTGTAAAGCACTTTTGCTACACATGCTGTTCCATTATTAATAAGAACCGATGGTGGACTTTAATTTGTTAGTGGAGAATTCAAGGAGTTTTTGAAGGAGTACGGAATATCTCACCAGAAGACAACACTATCATGGCCTAAAGCCAGCGGGGAAAGTGAGCGTCGAAATAGTTCGAGAAACGAAGCTGGAATGACGAATTCCTTACGTTCCTTATGATGTATTGATTGACACTACGTATACACAACATGACTGGAATTAGTCCATCCCAAATGTTATTTGAAAGGACAATTCGTACACAACTACCCGAATTAAACCAACTTAATGGTACAGAAATCAGTAATCGAGACAGGGAAAGCAAGGAGAAGGACAAAATGTACGAAGACGCGAGAAGAAATGCGCAAGAAAATGATCTACAGGAGATCTCGTGTTGATGAAGTGAAAGAAAACCGACAAGCTTTCGGCCATTTTTTGTCCAAGTCCGATGAAAATCGTTTCAAAGGGAGAAAATGGTGTATTGTTGGAATCTGCCAAAGGTATACGATACAGAAGGAATGTTACTCATCTCAAGAAATTCATAAGGGAAATGCCAACTTCATAAAGTGAGAAATCTGTGAGAAATCAATGTGAATATGTGATAAATCAAAATGTGTCCTTGCAAAATGAAAATGTATCAAATCATGCCATTGTGTCAAGTGAACATGTGTCTTATGAAATATGTCTATGTCAAATCAGTGTGAATATAATACCAATTCCAAGGAAACAAGTGCGATTCGTATGGTGGTCATGGTGTCGTTTCAAATTCTGTCAATTTTTGATGGTTCTGGGAAACTTCTACTGAGTCCAAAGAGTCCAGAACTATTGTTCATACTAGACCTGTATGCGAACGGAAAATGTCTATCAGGTTTAAAGACTATGAACTGAGTAAAATAAAGAATTTTTTCATGTTTGTTGAACTTTTGAAATTAATGACATTGAAAGGTCCATGATAAATTATCTGTAATGCTGTTTTAGTACTTCACATAACTTGTCTTGAATAAGAGACAACTTAATTATTTAGGATATAGGTATTATCAGCAACATTGCATTCTCAATTTTAAAAAGAGTAAGGTTTTCAAAAATAAAATTTCACTTACATTTAAATTAATTTTTGATATGAAAAAAAGGAAGGGATGTAGTATATTGGCTTATTTCATGTGTTCAACGAAATATAACTATATGATATATCATTTCCTGTCTTGTACATCATTCTGTGTACTACGTCATCAATGTTGTTTTAGCTGAATAAATTGTTGACCCTAAGCTAGGACAATGTATTTGTTTGTGTGGATCGTCACCCGACATTAATTGTAATAAACCATAGGGATACGACAATGTTGACCTGAGCATTTTATTCTCAATTCGAAACTGCATTCATATAAAAGCATGCATTATAGATTTTCTAGGCTTTGTCCCTGATAATACAAATACAAAGGAGATCGAATGAATTTGTGTATCACTGTCTACTGTCAGTATCTTCGTGTAGCTATATGTAGTTATGTATGTTTATGTTTTTTTTTCAATTAAAGATACATGTATTGCATATGGCAATCCTTACTTAATCAATATTTAAAGTTCTTTGGATTTTCACTATAGTGGTATTACTACATGTATTAATTTATGTAGGTACATATACAACTGCTCTTAACCTCAAACAAGTCTCGAAGAAAATTAAACTGTTCAATGTGGGACAGTAATAAGAATAAACGAGTATTATAGTGAATAATGTAATAGTTTGATATAATGGAAATTATTTTTAAGGTTACTTTAACATTAAACACGTATTTTCTATTTTCATATCTTTGGAACTTGATTCTCTACATTTTTTTTATAATAATTTGATAGCTTAATGTATGGATTTTAAAACATGTTTTCTCTTATTTAGAAATCTTTCAAAATCAAAATGACATTACACTGAAGGGATCGGAGCATATAGCGATCTGGAATAAGGGGAGTGATGAAATTGAGGTACATTACACCTCAAATAAATACAGTATTGATGATGGCAGAATTTCCATCCATAATGTTTCTGAGGAGGACTCTGGCGTGTACCTAGGTCTTCACATATTGAGTTGCATGAAGTTACCTCTTGCAGGGATATATCAAGAAACTTGTCCTGTTACAGTAGGTCTGTATCTAGTCGCTTTTCTTGTTATAGTAAGTCTATTTCTAGACGCCAATTCTATTACAGTAGGTCTGTATCTAGACGCTTATCCTGTTTCAGTAGGTCTTTATCTACGCACTTATCCTGTTATAGAATATCTGTATCTAGACGCGTTTGCTGTTACATTGGGTCTGTATTTAGACATTCGTCCTATTACAGTAGTTCTGCGTGTAACTAGACAACTATCCAGTTATAGTAGTTCTGCATGTGACTAGACACTTATACTGTTACAGAAAGTCTGTATCTAGACACTTATCCTGTTACATTAGGTCTGTATCTAGACACTTATTACTTTAGTCAGTATTTGACTAAACACTTACCCTGTTACAGTAGATCTGCATGTTTTAGCTACATATCCTGTTACAATAGGTATGTATATGAGCATGATAACTGAAATGTATTAACATCTCATCATAGGATTTTTAGAAACATGTAATATATGTATATGGGATAGGGGTGTTACTTTGACCACTTGTTCTTGATATAAATATACTGTATAATTGATTTATTTTTTAATTAAGAGACAAAAAATATATTAGAGTATTAGGGACCGCCACTAAAGACGGGTTCAATTAGTATAGGATTAAATCGGTTAGTGATAGTTTTTCACACTTTAAAGAAAATTTTACAATAAATTCTACAATAAACTTTTTACTCAAAAATAGCTTTATATGATAAAAAAAAAATAAACTCAGCTCATTTCTTAAACACGAAAAACCTATTCTGTGTGTGTGTGTGTGTTGGGGGGGGGGGGGGGGTGTTAATCGTTAGCTTTGAAAACTTCATACCAGTTTATTAATTAATCTATGTGATATAGAACAGTTATGATTTATAATTATAACATGTATACCGCCCCTTGAAATATGAAAAGGTATATAGTGATCGAGATGTCCGTCCTTCTATTACGCTTTGGCGTACCCATCTTTTATCCACAACTCCTTAATACCACTGAATGAATTTCAATGAAACTGAACAGATTCCTTGTTACATATTGCCATTGTGCACCTCATATTTTACTTTTTGATCTGACACTTAATTCGTTTCTCACGGAAAAAAACATGGATTTTGCTATTATAATGGTTTGGGGGTGGGGGTATCTTTTTAGATAGCTTAGTGGTTATAATACCTCTAGTTTATGATTTAATATTTACATTGTCTATGTCTTTGTCGAAGATAAATAACAAATAGTAAAATACTTAAGTTATTTCTACATAAATAGACTGATTCATTGATAAGCGTGGTTTAAAAAATCACATGCTTGGCGGGAAAAATAGAAACAGACACAGGTCTTGTAGCACGTGAATTTGTGAAATTGTCAGATTTTAAGTTTCATGAAAATGATCAATCGATTGGCCTGCATGATAATTTAAATTCATGGAAATTATCATGCACGCAATCCACTCGATTGATCATGCCAGGAAACAAAAAAATAAGACAGCTATTCCTTAATCTTAATTTAATAGAAATTTCTAATTCATACTGTAATTAAAAATGACAAAATTGATTTCATTCAAAACTCAGAAAGTATTGTTTTAATTAATGAAAATTAATAAGTAAAAGTGGGTTTTGTATGCATACTTGGTATGTATATTCTTCAAAAACTATTTAGTTTTACAAAATGAAGAAAACCACTGAAATTGTTGCACAGTGTATACGGAACATAATTACATTTCACAAATTTTCTGTCTCTATGTTATGAAAAAAAGAAGAAATTTTCAGAACCGAGTAGCATCCTGTTCATTACTGTTCCCGAGGACATTTTTGAAATATTAAACTTTCAAATTAGGACAGATTTATAATTATATTGGATTCAATCAAAAAAAATTACATCTTGACCTAACGAGGGCCGTGATTTTCAAATGCATTCCATAAATTCTCAAACAAATCGTATACGAAATAAATATTTTAAATATATATGAAAGTAAATTGATATTACGCTCCGAATTTCTGATAGTCGCTGTACAAAGGATCTTTGTACAGGGACTATCAGAATTTCGGAGCGTAACAATGATCCAGTTTTAATCAGACAAAAAAATAAAATTTAATATGAAGTAAACATATTCTGGAAATGCTCAGTAATAGACATTCATGATCATCGTAACGTGAGGATGAAAAGTTGAATTCGTTTTTACTCTGAAATTTTCGTCGTTTGACGTTGGTGCAAAAGTAATACGCCGTCATTATTTACCTGTTTCAGCGAAATAAATGAAACACAAATATACTTAGAGTTGACATAGGACCATAAAAATCATATTTTGTAACTTCTAACCTTAAACCTGCTCTATCAGAATCAATAAAAAAAAACTCAAAATGTGTAAAAATTGCCATAAGGAACTTTATCTCATAGGGCCTATCATATTTCTTTTGAATATCCTTTGGAATGTTTTTGTACATTACACGTCCTATGTCTAGTGTTTTCTGTGTCACCCTGTTGACTGACATACGCGTTTATGTCAACAACCAAAAACTCATTCTCGTAACTGTTATGTAATATATGAATAGATGAGTTTCCATTTATTTATTTATTTCTTTTTTTTGGGGGGGGGGGTATGATACATGTATCAGAATAGCCTACGCTGAAGTACAATTGCTTTGAATAAAATAAATTCCAGCAACATTATAGAAGTACAAAGAATACATGAATAAATATGCACCTTTCATATGATAAAACACTGATTTCTAAAAACAGCTTAAGGTTTACAAAGATGTTAATCTTGTTATTTTTAATATTTTCAGGACATAAAATCAGTCTGTTTTATCCGTAAATTCGCTATATCTGACTCATATATGAATAAAATATTACAAGGAATGATAAGGAATTTTTCTGAGGATTACACAACTAATACTTATTCGCTAAATGCGTAAAATCGCTATAAATATCTAATTTCATACTGAACAATTCTGTAGTAGTTGCTATATATGTAACCAAGAATGACATTGAAAATCCATATATCTATACTACATGTAGTACCTTTTCATGACATAGAATGAATTTCAATTGAAATAAATCTTTCAGTGCATAGTAAATTCATACACATATATGCTTCTAAAGATCTTGAGTAAAACAAAAATAAAAACTGATATTGAATTTACATGTGATATTAACTGAGAATGGCTAGTAGGGTCCTCATGAACACATATTTATCTTCATCATATAAAGTTAAGTTTTTAATACAATCTATGAATTAGTAATATTGTACTTTCTGTGACTAGAAATCCAAAAACTAAAGCTTGTCGGAGTCCATTTTGAAAACAGAGAAGAAACACCCTCTAGAGAAACACAATCCGAAAACTTCTTTCAACTTTGGACGTCTGAGTCAGATGAAGGAACAACCTGTATAGTGCTCGTGACAGAGACACCAAGCGAATCATCGTCTTTCTTTAGAAGTAAGTCCATAAGAAATATGATCTTGTAATCAGTATGTAAAATTGTGCAAATTTTTCTTAGTATTCTGTATTTATTGCATTAAATTTCATGATCTTTTACAGAGAATCATCAGGATGATAACGGCAATTCGAGACTGATTTTTATCTTAAAATGCACAGCTTTACTCAGCAACGATTTTACCTTCTTATGGAATACCGCCAAAGCAAAACCTCTGTTGAGAAGCATTGAATTATTCTTGACCGAGAAAAAACATTCAGTGGAAGAATACAAGAATGTCGCTTCTAATTTAGTACCATGTTTCATATACGAATCAACTTCAAGTTACTTTAAATTATTGTCTGATGACGCGCGGCTAGAGACTCTTTGGACTTTGTTCAACAGCTGCCGATCTCCAATGGAAGTCATGAACTACATTGCTGATCAAAGATTGTCAACACTCGCAAAGAAATACTTCCGATTAGAAGGATACAGTCAACATGTTGATGAAACTTACATTCTATTGCCGCCTTCTGTGGCAAATATCTACCTGAAAAGTTTTGAGGATAACATTTTTAAAACTATAGAAAATCCTTGGGAGTCAAATGGTTATTATCTTTATTATTTCTCGTGAAACAGAGGTTTCCTATTAGACTTTTCCGAGTAGCGCTGACTTTTACAGTTTAAAGCTTCCTTCTACACCAGAACAATATAACAATGGCAGCTCTTTTATACCATATTGATATTTAGCTAAACATTTAATTTCACCAAAATAACGGGTTATTTCAAAGTTTAAGTCAGTTGTCTTTAAAGAAAACGACAACCACCCTACCCTCAACTCCCGGCATTTACATGTTGTTGCACCTAACAACCTATGACCACTAGAAAGGTTTTCTTACCTTTGATCTCCGTACTTGATGCGGGTTTAGTTTTCAATTAAACCGTCAACTGTACTCGGCAGTGCTTCTCACAAAATTCTATAACCCGTCTATTGTCCTCTGTCTGCTAATTTGGTTACATTTTCTATACTTTTCTTAAAAACAACAGTCAGTAGTTTTGATTTGACCTCATCCTGAGATTTTGAAATTCCTGAACTATTCTACGTCTCTGAAAACATATCCAAACTTTTAAAGGAAACTATTTTTGAAAATTGGCTTAAAAAGGTCATTTCCCCATACATATATCAAAAGTAAAGCATTAAAAAGTACTGATAACTATACCGCGTTAACAGTAATGTAGCATAAAAAATAGGCAGGCAAATTTAATTTTAAAAATGCAGATAATACACTATAAATTCGAAGGAACATAATATTAAATTTTTAGGATATATTTTCTCGTAGGAATTTTTATGCAGTAATTCCGCGACCTACCCTATGCTTGTTCAAATCATGACTCCACTTATTAGGTTTGTGCCACAATGCGAATCAAAATATTTACACGTTATATTTTTAAAGAAATATTTTAATAGTCTACTCAAGCACAGAAAGTCCACGTGGCGCAGTGGTTAAATTTGCAGAGTAATTCAAAGGAGTAGGTCCTTACGTCCGAGTTCGAATTCCACTGCAAGATGTCGAGACCGGTCCTTCGAATGAGACCGTATCAAACTCACCTCGTGTCGCAGTAGGTGGTGACACAATAAAGATCCGTGACTATTCAGTTGCATTGAGTTGCGAGTATAGGTCTAAAGGTCATAGTCGGGCAACCGCAAAATAGGCCCCTTATTTGATATAAAAAAGGACGCACATGTAGTTATGTTCCCCAAACGAAGTTGGGGAACATATTGTTTTTACTCTGTTTCTTATTATTATTATTAATATTATTATTTTTCTTCTCGGGAAAATTTTGTCCGCGAATGATCTTGTAAAGTACACATCCGATTAAGGGGAAACCTTTTTAGGGTAAGTAGGCATGACATGTAGATTTGCGGAACGAAGGTCATTTTGCGCGCACGTGCTTGCAAGAGCGCGCACGTGCAACACGTGAAATGACCAATATACTTTTAATTGCCGTAACTTTTACATTTTTCGATGTAATGCTTTGATATTTAGAATATATAGACATATTATTAATGTAGATAAGATGAAGTTGTCAACATGCCATTTTGTGTGCACGTGCTTGCAAGAGCGTGCACGAGCAACACGTGAAATGACCGATTTAATTGATATAGGCGTAAATTTTTACCTTATTGATGAAATGCTTTGAAACTCATAATATAAGGATATATTAGTAGCATAGACAATATGACATCTTCAAAATAGCAAGATCTCACGCGCATGCACGTGCGCTTCTTTCTGATTGGCTTAAACTAAAGTCTCAATATCTTTCTTGTTTTTGATGAAATCCTTTGAAATTTTGAACATAGCCATGCATAAGAATATGCTACAACATGATATATATCAATTATCAAGTAAACACATACATGCACGTGCGCTGCAATTTGATTGGCTGAAACTTTAAATAGCTATAACTTCCTTGGTTTTCAACCAAACAGGTTGGGATTTGGAACATAGATAGACATAATAGACATCTACAAGAAGGTATGGTCACCATGCATATCCATACACGTGCGTGTACGTGCGCTGCAATCTGATTGGCTTAAACTTTAAATAGCTATAACTCCCTTAGTTGTCAACCAAACAGGATGAGATTTGGAACATTGATAGATATAATGGACTTCTACAAGAAAGTATGATCACCATGCACATCCATACACGTGCGTGAACGTACGCTGCAATCTGATTGGCTGAAACTTTAATCAGCTATAACTCCCTTGGTTTTCAACCAAACAGAGTGGGATTTAGAACATAGATAGATGTTATGGACTTCTACAAGAAGGTATGTCACCATGCTCATGTATGCAGTGCGTGCACGTGAAATGAGTAAAACCAAAAATACACTTGAATGAGCGTATATTTTAATACTTTTGCATTAAATTCTTTGATATTTAGTATATTAAAGTATATAGATTGTGTAGACAAGATGATATGGTCATTACGCACATGCATTCACATGCGCACGCGTGCAATGCTAAAATTTGAATAAACTTGGTACCCTTTTGGGTAAACGTTGTTAAAGTCTCAAATGCATAGAGTTTGTCTTATTTAATGAAGATAACGGGGAATATGGCACAAAAAGGGAGTTGGGGAGCGTTTGGGGAACATCTGTAACGGTCCCCGTTACAATTAGCACTAGTTAAAGTTGTGATAATGATTTTAAACGCAAGATACGTCCGATACTAGATATGAAATATATAAATTTGGTAGATAGCCAAGCTTGTGCTCTGTGTTTTTCTAAAACATTATATGCTGTAAAATCGGTCAGTATTTGCATACAATTCAGATCATCTGGAAATTGACATATTTTCCGACCTTCCGCAGATCCCATAACTTAGAAGCAATACTGGTATTCAAACCGGCCCATGGTGACATATTCTGAATGAAAACCAGTTGCGTCATTCCAAAAGACGCTCCATATCAGTGGCCAAATATTGGTTTCAGCCTATTGTCTTTTGCAGCTTTCTACTGCGACGTCGTCTCGATCTGTGGAAAAAAAATCGAAACAATATTTAAAAACAAACAAACAAAAACAGCCAAGGTCATGATGATTGATTGATTATATGTTGTTTTATGTCACATTCGATAATTTTCCACATACAAAAACATCACCATATAATACTGAAGGGCTTCAAATTTTGACCTTCACTTGACACTCAGTTCCATTTAGCAGTGAGGAATCTTTGTCGTGCCAACGCCTGTCCTGACACGTGGCCTCGGTTTTTAAGCTCTCATCAGAAGAACGCGCAAGTTTCATTTAAAAGTGCCGAGCACATGGCAAAGAAAAAGTTAGGCTCTGGTCAGTTTTGGCCAAGATTCGAACTCACGACTTCCCGATTAAGTAGCAAGCACTCTACCTGAAGAAATACCATGAACGGTAAATCATGATGAGCTATATCAATACAGACTTTTCTAAAGGTAGTGCAGTTTCAATTTTGCTCAAATTATGACGCTTTTCGTTTTGTTCAGACATTTTTAAATCAAAGGATTACATTTGGAAGAACAAAAAAAGTTATTTTATAAATTTCATAAACAGGCAAACCAAGAAAAATCATACAGCATCTGCGGGAAATAATTTCATGTAGTGTTTTTTTTCTTTTTTAGGGGGGGGGGGTATCAGCCATGATAGCAGACAACTTTTTTAAATAGGACAAAAATAGGCGAAAATACTACTGAAAAAAGAGCAGTACCAAAAAAATTCAATTGAAGTTTGTGGTCCATTAGTCTCTTTATTTTTTTTCCATGTAGAATTCAACTCTGATATATAGTCGCTAGAGTAATTAAAAGGTAATGCAAGGTGTATTTTTTCAGATACTTTTGACCAGAGGACTTGTACGGAGCTTGAATGTTTTCTTCACTACGCACTTAACAGAGATCTTCCAACATCTGAAACAGTTTTTGAATATATCCGAACCTCCGGTTATGTGAAGGAAACTAAGGAAGAATGTATAATTGTACCCGCTGAATACAACGAGAAAGTCATAGAGAAGATGGACGTGGACATTATTGTTAATAAAACATTTAAAGATGTTTCAATTCACGAAGCTGTTGTAAAACTATGTAAGTATAATAGTAATTTAACAATACAATAGATTTGAAGTACATCATTGAGGGAGTTATAGCAATATTCCAGTTTCTAAAGGCAAGGACTAATTCCAGAGGCTATCTTTCGGGGCGGGGATAAGCTCAGTTGACTAGCACACAGGGATAAGTCTAACAACATATTATACCAATACAATAGAAAATCTAGTGTTTAATAACCAAAATTAGATTCCGATGCAGGAATTAGCTAATTTGACTAACGCACGGGGATTTAGTTTATTCTCAGCTATTCTCGGGGAATAGTTTACATTTAACTTTTTTTATTTTTATATAGGAAAAATTCAGTAGAGGTTTAATAAATAAACTCATAACAAACTACTGGTTAACCTTAAATCCTCATTACCCTTGATCGAAGTATTGGTTCACAGGCAACATAGATTCATCGGGCATTTCGGTGTACCTGCATAAACTTTACCGATGAAGATATTTTTTCGATTCTTTTTTTTTCTGTAATGATATTAATTCTTCCGTTGTATCTCGAAGACACCATATACACATATATTTCTATCGTTTATATAAATATTAAGATTGATTTTATATGTAGTTTATGCCCTCTGTTTTGCAAAATATGTGCATGGTTTTAAACAAAATAATACTGCATGCATATTTCAAAGATCCTAGTTAAGATTTAAATTAATATCAGATTTACTTTTCCTGTGAAATAATAATTTCCAATGATTTTGATTCCATTTTTTGCCAATTGGATATTTTTTTTTCAACGCATGATTTTTTTTTTTTAGAAAATTATATTTTTGCGAACAACGAGACATTGAAAATTAAGATGATCGCTACATCTTCAGTCTCTGGTCCATATATAAAATTAAGAACATTTTTTAAACTTTTAAAAGAGAATAAATTGTACAATAAACTATTGTTTTTAGGTATTTTAATCATTTATTTCAAGATTTTCAGTTCAAAATCTTTTTTTTTTCATTTATTTTACGAACACATAATCACGTACCGATTGAAGTTTATAAACTTGTTATTTATTACTGGTATATACATACTTTTATTTTTTTCCCTCTATTTGTATTTTTTCTATGTTTTCTTATATTATTTCATAATACATGTATTAATAATAATAGAGATAAAAAAACATCACACTTTGAATGTATCTCTGGAAAAACAGTACTAAACTATTTTTATGACACAAAGTCATAACTGCTAGCTTGTTTTGTTTTCAAAATTTTCTAAAAATCTTGTTTAAAAAAGAGTATTGAACAAGTAAAATGGTTGTCATGAAACAAACTCGCAACTATGAACTTGAAAATATAAAACTTGTCCATGAATGATTACATACATGTAGTTTGATTTATAAATGCAGACAAGTGTTTTCCTTTTAAATACTTGAGTCGGTCGTGCTGGTGGTAAGGTAGCTATGGATCTCATCTTTGCTTGCCAAGGGTTTCCGATCCGAAATCTACTCTACAACCCTTGACATATTTGTCTGAAAATTTTAGAACTCGCGCAAGCGAATTTGATTGGCTGCGAAGTCCGAGTCTACGCAAGGTTTTTACTAATCGACGATTTTCGGCTGAATTAAAGTCTGTTCGTGTTTTATGCAAAAGAAGAGTAATATTTACAAGGGATGAAAGTTAGGACGTGATCTATGCTAAAAAACAAGGGAGTAATTGATTTGAATTTTTTTTTTCTTTTGATTATACGTCGTATATGTTTTCAAGAATTATTGAAAGGACCACATATTAAGTCCATGTTCCGCATTTTAGGTGCATCAATGTAAGCCAATCAAATGTTACGGCTCATTGATAATAATTAATACGGCAACATGTAGAAAGTAAAGTCAAACTCCTGGCAAAAAATCCACGAAGAACGATATTTTCTACCACTTTTGAGATGCGCCCTCTGCCCACAGCTGTACGAGGTTGTTGGGATATACATGTATTCTACATAAGGCTGCATGGAGGTCGGCCGTCGCCATATTGTTTCAAACGTCATATTAATTTACGTATGTTACAAATATTTTCATTGGACAAATATTAAAGAGCTTCAAGGGACTTAACTCAATGACGGCGATAGACTTCGCAATTAAAATTCCCGTTTGATAGGACTAAATCTGCCAAGGGTTTTAGAGTAGACTTCAGATCGGAAACCCTTGGCTAGCGAAGATGCTATGGATCTTTGAAAAAAAAAGATTTACCGGTATGTGTTTTGCATAGCTGTAGTTCATGAAGGTCACATCTTTTGGACTTGTCTTTATATGTAAAAAATATTATTCATTTAAAAAATATTATTTCAAACAAAAAAAAATCAAATTCTGTAAAATTGAGTGAAAAATGTAACATCAAGCGAATGTGTAAGTTTTTGGCGTAAAACAAATTGCTAGAAAGACAACAAATGTTATATATGTAGAGTACTTGTTGTATATGTACATGTATCCAATTAAATGACCTGTTACAACGCGAATCGAAATTATTGTTCTGTAAGAGAATATTTGCGTATGTAATTACACACAAATGTAATATTATTTTTTAGAAACCTACAAGAATTCTTGAAATATTCTTTTAGCATTGCATCTTCTATTGTTTAAGTAAGAATTCCAGAAGAAGTAATTGGGTGGAACGATGAAAGAAAACAACGATATATTGAGGAACTGAAGAAAGGGAAATCTCGAATCCATCGAGCTAGAGTAATAGTTGTTGGCTGTGCAGGAGCAGGTAAAACAACTTTGGTTGAAAGACTGAAGCATCCAGACAAAGATGAGATGCCTAGAACTACCACAACTGTTGGTCTTGATGTTCACAGAAATGTGTTTCTAGTCGAAGGCGGGAAACTAATATTAATGGGTAAAAAGACATGCTTACATAACTATTTACATTTGTGGTCGTATACTTTTGTCTTACTTGTTATGTTCTAAATGGTATAAACTTCAATTTCTCTCTCCAAACTATGAAGAGGTACCGGTATATGGTTAACCGTAAAAACTTGATTTAATACACTTACAATCCTCCTCTTGGTCGCATACCGACAATAACAAAAGACAAAAGTGATGTAAAATGCTTTAAACACTGATTAATTGAAAACCCTGCACGATCGTATCCGAGAATTCCGGAAACAATCTCACACTGCACGTTATACTGACCATCTAATACTTCCTTTAAAATAATATCAGGACTTTTTTAAATTTTTTTTTTAATTTCAAAATTCAAATTATTTGAACTGAACAACCGATGTGTTCATATATTTGTCAACTCTTCCTAATGGACATTTTCGGTTGGGTGGACTTCTACTGCACTATCGATAATGGACAAAGAGTATGGTAACCGTAAAAAGCAATTATGAAATGTAAAAACGTTTATTTTGAACATTTAGTTTACAGCAGCTTACGATTTAAAGTAGTTCTGAATTGGATGTGTAACTAGGCTTTTCCTTCATCAGAGTTCTACAATATTTTAATTCAGATCATTGTGCCTTGAGTAATATTATAAACTCTGATTGAATAGCAAAAGTATATACTACGCTTTTCAATTTATTAACTTTATTTGTCACACAATATTTTTTTTAATCAGTCCTCCTCGGAACATACACTTAGCGCCTTAATCAGCTTTGGTGCCATTTTTGTTATAAATTTGTTATATGCCGCATGATTTTCCCTTATAAAGTTACATGTAAGAAGAGGCCTTTAATTAGTCATTCTACTATAAATAGACAAATTCAAGATATAAAACTTGAAAAAAAATAATTGTACCAAAACAAGATGAACATCATAATTCTCTTAGGGTCATATCAGTGAACTTGAAAGAAAGTAGTGTCCGCAAAAATCTTTTTTTACATCGCTTTTAATATTACATTGATTTTAATGTAAGGTTAGTGCTTGATAAAGCCTGATTATTTTCAAATAATTTAATTCTGATTGTAACACTGTATTTGATTGGATATGAAATTATTTTATATTGTATAAAATGGGTTGCATACGTCACAATGACGTACGTCAAAAACGTATTAATTCGCCTGACGTTACATTCAAATTTTGTACAAATTGAAGTCATTTTGTTGGAACAATCGTTTTTTTTTCTTACATCAAATGAATGAAAATTAAATTGTAAGCAATGAATTTAATAGCTACCAATTTAATACGGTATAAACTGGGTTGGAACAGTTTACGCTTTTTTATAAACGGCTTCGCGGTTTATAAAGCGTAAACTGCCCCAACCCAGTTTATACCGTATAAAATGGGTAGCTATTAAATTCATTCCTTAAATAACGCTGAATTTGACCAGTTTTGTGTCTGATGTTTAGTATGGAAAGCTTAAATACGATTTATGAAGATTTGCATGAATCTGAAATCAAATTAACATTTCGGTAAAAATATTGTTACGGAATTTAATTCTCTAGCAATAAAAGTTAAAATCTCGGCGATAGTTAAATTCAAAGCTTGTTTTAGGATAATAAACAAAAGTATAAAGCATTTCGCTCCTAAAATAATAAAAAAAGTATACCTTTTAGTGCAAAAACTTTCCTAGAATACCGTTAAGGAAGTTTACTTAAATTTTTAAGAGATACAACAGGTTTTCTGTAATTCATTTTGTTATTTCAAAAATGTAATCGTCTAAAATAGCTGACTCGCTTCTAGAATCAAAGATGAAAGGTTCCGTGGTCACTTTCTAGATAAGTTTCAGTTCTTTTTGAAATCTGCATTCTGTTCGCGTAATTGGGGTGGGGCGATGGTTACGGAAGTTATTCGATTTTTATAGACATGCAATAATTTCGCATGAAAGAAGATCCATGCATTTTTTTTGCGAGAAGTGCTTCGATTTCATTTTATATAGGATAAAAATAAACTTTTTAAAAACATTTATCGCAGTCTGTTTAATTTGGGACTCCTTAACGGCTGAGAATTCCATCTTGTTATTGTAAATAAATGAAGCGAAATGAAGATATGCAGTTGAATACCTTTTTCAACATTACATTATTTTCTTATTGAAACTTTAACTGCATATACATGTATATATGTAAATATTTACAAAACCAAGTGTGCATGTTGAGGCTTACGGTTGAAATCGATAAAATTTAGAGTCAAGAACGGTATGTTTGTAAGCGACATAGAGAAAATCTTAACTGGTCATGTTTTTGTAGACTGACTGTCATACCATAGTTTCTAGGCATCGATCTATTGTAGAAATATCTATCGCAAAGTTAAAAGTATACAAAACTTTGTATAGTGTTAGGCGTCATCCTAGATTTATTCTTCCAAGTGTTTTAGAAATAATTGCGGGATAAGTTTGTAGAAAAGAAGTACACGAATAAGATAAATTGAATTTTGAATATTCCTTTTATGCATATTTCAATATTATAATGTTAAAATTAAAAAGTTATCAAATAAACTATGTAACATTTTTATGTGGGTAATGAGCCTCATACTTAAGGTCATGTAGTTGCTAAATGTTCAACCAATTGAGGACTGATCAAATTCACTTAATAAATTTCAAAGCGTAGTATATACTTTTGCCATTCAATCAGAGTTTATGATATTACTCAAGGCACAATGATCTGAATTAAAATATTTTAGAACACTGAGGAAGGAAAAGCCTAATAATTACTCATCAAAATTCAGAATTACTTTAAATCGTAAGCTGCTGTAAACTAAATGTTCAAAATAAACGTCATTTAAAACTAAGGAGTTTGTTTTATTTTTTCATTTAATAATTGCTATTTATGGTTTCCATACTCTTTGTCCATTATCGATAGAGCAGTAGAAGTTCACCCACTCAGCTATGTTAAGGACCGATCTGGAAAATGTGACCTTTACACAGTTTTAATATGTATTGCTTCTTTTAAAAAAAATTATCAAAGCAACTGAATACTTGTAGAAAATGTAATATAGCTATCAAGTATGGATAGGACTGGGCCGTAGTTATTACTAGTTATATCGCATCTATCAGCTGTTTGTCACGTGACTTGTATAAAAATAGAATCGTTAAGATGAATGTAGGAAATGTGGATAGTGCAAGGGCATACGCTTGTTTTTCAAGAAAATAATTGATACACATTAAAAGAGGTTTATATCCTCTATCCAAAAAGTGCTGGGAGCTAGTCAGTGCTGTTTGCGAAGTACTTAAAATTTTGCCGAAAATGCTTATGACAGCTAAAAATTTCCACTTCGCTTTAATTCTGTTATAAATAAAATTAATGTTATGTAGACCAGGATCAGCTCCCAGCACTTTTCAAATTATACACTATATGAGCAATAAATATTCCAAATTTCAGCTCAAACAAAATAGTCTATTCCCTTGCACTTTTGATGTAAATCACGAATACGCACATCGTTTTAGCGATATTCTCTATATTCCTTATCCCTGTGCAGCTCCAATGCTACTAGATAAAATCATATTCTATACACATTGTATTTAATAAATTATTTTCTTTTAGTTTTAATGATTAGGTCTAAAAATTAGCAGTGGTATAATATTTATTTAAGCATTCTTGCAATTATTAAACCAGTGAATTTACTCCTCTGGATCACTTGTGCTCTGTCATGTCAAGGCTGATGACGTCATATTTGACAAAAGGCTTTCTTCTATTACTCGACTGTATCGCTATCAAGTATTCCAATTTTACAAGATTTTATGAATAATTGTTAAAATGAATAAATTCAAGTTGTTATTTACGCATGATCATGTCGTTAATTAATTTGTGTGGCTTGTTAAATTTCAATGACGTCACAATTAAACTTCCAATACGATGTACAAGGAATGTGAACTCTGACCTTCCTTAACATAGCCGAGCAATCGAAAATGTCCAATCGAAACATTTTGTTGCCATAAGAAATGACTAAATTTAATGAAGATTGTAAAATAGAATATTCTGAAATGTCCTTTAACAAAGAAATCTTTCGTTTTTTTTTGGATATCATTTCAGCTTTGTCGATTTAAAATATGTTTTATATTGAGTAGGTACATGTAGCTCACAAATTTTAGCGCTAAAATCATTGAAACAAAATTGGAAGATACCATTTATCCATAAGTATTAAATGGTTTCCGTTTTCAAAGAGGATAGTTCAGGGGTGGGAGGGGGGTATACAACTAATACAGAGATCCTAGTGGGTAATACAATCAATTTTTACTGATTGTATCATCTCATCTCAAAAAATTTGGACCCGGTCATTGACTCATCAAACTATGAATTTTTTTTTCAATACGTTTTAATATTTTCCCTTTCTTTCTCTTTAAAGATTTTGGTATAGATCTAACCTCCAGCTTCAATGGGCTTTAATTTATAGGTCGATTGAATGAGTCAGCAACTCAGAGACTGCACCCTTGATTAAGCGGAAAGTTATACTTATGAAAAGCAAGTGTATCGATAGTTGTATAATAGGGTTTTGTATTTTTCTATTGGCGTACTTTACACATTAACCAACGTTTTTAAATACCCATACGAGATGTTCCCCTCGTAACTATTTCAAAATGCATTCACAAATTACTAGCAAACCAATAGAAATTTATACCGTATCTATTATTTGCAATGATATGAAGTATGCTTTGTTGTCTAATTTTTTTTTTATTATGTATTTAAGGAATAAATTTAATAGAAGGTATAACAATAAAAAAATGACATTATTACAAATAAGCTTGATTAATTATATGTGCACTTTATACCTTTTTGTACTATTTTAACAGGAGATGCAGCTTCTTTGTCATATTCAAGAACCAGAGACAAAATGATTACTGTGATGGACTTTGCCGGACAAAGTGCATATTACGCATGTCATCAAGTTTATTTGACCAAGAGAGCTATATATGTATTAGTCACAGACATGTCAAAATCTATGGAGGAAAAAGTTGGTCAACATGTCTGTGACGCTGATGGAACAATTTTTGCAAACTGGAAATACGGAGGTACGAATATATCATTAAATACTTAGTAATTTACAGATTAGTCTAAAGAATAATGAAAATATGTCCAAAAAGTACACAAGAGAGAAGCTATGTATAAACCTGATCTCATCTCTTATGTATATTAAAATCATTTCCATATCGCATACATTTAACACCATCAACAGATTATCGTCGCTGGTCCTTTTTTTAAATAAATAATCCTAGTGGAATAAGGTTAAATCAAAATGCTTTGAATATATGTAATCTTAAAATTTACAATTGATAATCTCTATAAAATGCATGTATCTTAAAGGGGGGAGTGAAACTACTGAACCAAAACTTACAATCACGTAGAAAACAATTAAACCTTAATATTTGATTAATTTCTTGATAACTTAAAGGATTTGAAGATTTTTAAATTACGAAATAACTGAAAAGAGATATTTCATTTGATACAAACACGGGAAATCTTTTTCCCCCTATATATATTTATGACAAAGCTCTTTATCAAAAATTGAGTAATTATACTTTTTACAGATTATATTAGTTTTTGGCTTCAGAGCATTCGGACATACTGCGGAGAGGAGATGCCTGTAGTTCTGGTGGCAACACACAAAGACAAACTTCAGGAGGTAAATTTTAAATGTCTTGTGACTTGTGTTTGATGTGGTTTCAAACCTGTCGAATATTTAATATTCTAAACATGTTTTTTTTTTTTTTTTTACAAACTGTCAGAGAGCGAATTTTAATTTTTTTAGTTTGCCTATTTAAAAGAAAGATTTTATCAATTTAGGACTCGTACATTAATCTAGTTGGTTTTTAAAGGCAAAATATTTTGCATGCATTGAGACAAATTGGTGTAAATACTGTGGTTAACTCTACTCATATCAACCGAAATATATGCTTTGCACTTTGAAATAATAGGCTTGAAACAGAATAAAATAGAAGAATAAAGCTACAAGGAGGGTAAACAATATTATGCTCGAATATTTAGATATTTACATATTGACAAGCTTAAATGCAAGACTTATCTAGAGTCAGTTTTTATCAAATCGAGTAGGTTCAAGGGCAGGATATTTTGAAGTGTTGATAATTGTGTATTATATTAATTATATAAGGAAAATGTTAAAAAAAAACATGATGAAGTTTATTTTACACCAAAATAACTAATTTAGTTTCTTTATTCAAAAGTGAAAAAAAAAATTCAAATTAACTATCGGTATCTACTTGCATATGAAATATTTGTTTTTTTTTTTCTATTTTAAAGTAATTCAAAGAAGATAAAAAAAATATGAATTATATTAAGATATGTTTAATAATCAGATTCTCAACTTTGCTTTAAATGTTGATTCAGAAATTGGACAAGAGCTTTTACGAGGAAATTCTACATTCTTTACCTAAAAAACAAAATCTGAAGAAACATTTGTCTACAGAGAGGTACTTTGAGATTGAAGCCGCTCCCAGGGACAATGATAAGATACTAAAAATTCAGGATCTTCTAATTGATCTCTTAACGTCAAAGAAGGAAGAAAATTCATACTCTCACTGGGGAGAATTTATCCCATCCTTTTGGTTAACTGTTGAAGGAGAATTAGAACAAAACAGAGAAAAAGTCATGCGTGTGTCGCAAATGAAAGACAGATTCAATTTAGAATTTTCTGAAAATATTGATAGATTTCCTGATAAAGTTCGACATCGTTGGTTTCAGTTAAAGGTCAGACTTGGGGTAGAAGTATCAAAAGATATTAAAAAAATTCGGGACATGCTACAATTCTTTCATGAAATTGGGTATATTCTTTTTTTCAATGAAAAGCCCTTAAACAATGTAGCCATTCTAGATGTACAATGGTTTATTGATGCATTCAAATCATTAACCATGGATAAAAACCAAGCAGACGTAGCAAACGCTTCAAATAATTCAAACAAAAAAATCCCAGCTCTCGAGGACTGTTTCCAAACTACAGAAGATATGGATGAGTTCTATCAATCAGGAAAGCTACCATGTGAAACTCTGAAAAAGTTCTGGAGATCTCATGAAGATAAAGATCTGAACGAAAATAGTGACTCTATTTTAAAATACATGGAACGTCTTGGCCTATTAGCCATCGGAAAAATCTTTCATTACATACCATGTGTCAACAAGATGGATATCAATATTTCACAACTTGAGAGGATATCTGCAAGACAGCACAAAACACCAGTCTTACATTTCCGATTCAAGCATTGCCTGCATCATTTCTTCTTCCAAAGAGTTGTCGTTGCTTGTATGCACAAATGGAAATACTTAAAAATAGATGACAGAATTCAATTGTTCAAAAACATTGTTTTGCTAGAACACAAACAAAGCGGAAATATCATTGCTATTGGTGTTAATAAAACAGCGATTCAATTATTGGTATACAGTAGTTCAACAACTTTACATCCCGCTGATACATATAAAGTCCGCAAAACTGTCGAGAAAATCTTGAATTCTGTTGTACAAACTTTTCACAAAGCCGTGAATTATGAGGTAGGATTCAGTTGCATGGAGGATGCCAAAGTAACGCAGGAAAGCGAAGGACGATTTATTTTAGAAAAAGATGCACTTGAAAAGCGTGAGGAGGAAGGCAATTGTGACTACCATTATGAAACACACCGTGTAAATTGGAGTAAAATGGTAAAATATTGGGTAAGTTTTCAGCCCTTAAGTCTAATCATTCAATTTAAGCTTGTGCTTTTTTGGCAAAAATGTTTGTTATGGATTCCATTTGAAATAAGAAAAACATATTTATTGAAATATATTCACCATAATTTTAGAAAAAAGACCAAGGCCAAAGGCTATGGTGCGTTTCAAGAGAAACGAGGAATTCAACAGCAGAAGGCTTCTCCAGAGAGGTAAATATTATGAAAAATGGAAAAAAGACTAATGAAACAATAGAGAGGTTGAGATTTCACGTGTATGGGTATGTCTAGTAGGCGAATAACCTAAATTCTCTGTGTATTTTACGTCATCAATTTTAGCTACATCAAGATTGCTACACGTTTGTAAAGCTTGTAGAACAGAATCTACGTGAAGTGAAAACGTGTAGTTTTAATAATAAAGATTAAAAATAAAAATGAAGCCAATATATTAGTGAAAATGTTATTGTTATATAGTAAATAGGATGTTTGGTACTTATTTTAATGAAGTTTTGTTTACTTACTATAATTAAACTGAACTGACGACAAAAAACTTCTAAATAGTCCACACAGAGACACCGATCGCAGTGTACACGTAGAAGTTAGAAGTCAAAAAAATCTCAGCAGACAAAAAAATGTGTACGTGTACGTCAAAATGCATATACAAGTACACGTATAAGTTTAAAATTTCAACCTCAATAATATTCACAGAAATAGCACATACACATGTTTTGCTATGAATTTCAAAAACGTACATGTTTATTATTGTCACCGTTTGAAAAACGGGAGGGTATATACATGTAGTAATCGGGAAGTCCGCCCGTCTTTCCGTCCGTCTGTTAGGCTTTTGAGTACCCACCTCTTATTCGCAACTCCTCTCATAAATTGAATGACATTTGAATAGTATCTTTATTAGATATTATTGTCATCGTGCACCTCCTATTTGCCTTTTTGATACATATTTTGGGGTTACCAAAGCTAAACATGGACTTTGCAATTATATTTATATTGGAGGCAGGAGTATCAATTAGTGAGCTTATTGCTCACAGTGCCTCTAGTTTTCTGTATCATTCAACTCTGAAATTTGTCTTACCTGCACTTAATCGACGTTTTCTTGCCTGCCTGTAGCGAAAATAATACCTTAATTTCTCCAAGTTGATACAAACAAGGCATGAGTAACGTACGAACAAAAATTAATCAGTAGTGATTATTGACAATAACCAAAGATGGACCGATACTAAGAAGAAGTGGAAAGAATGCGCCGTCTAAAGTCATACGTCGAAATGACTCTTACAAAAAGAATGACAACAGGAGTAACTCGTTAATACCTAGCAAAGTCCATTCTCTCCACATAGTTTTCACCACTTAAATTAGTTCATACATGTACACTCTTTTTAATCCTTAACCTTTATTAACCTTTGTTATTTCCTTTTCTAAACACATTTTCTCATCCACATCAATATTTGATAACAATTTACAACAATAATCAAAATCTAAATTATTTCTTTTTATCCAGTTCCGTCGTTCTTTTACAATATCTTTCATAAATGTATTGATTATTTATTTTTTTCAGCAACACCATTGCTATTCCGTAACACTGTATATGTCTGGGAGAATACAATGTTGTAAGATTTGATTAATCGATGTTATTGATTAACGATAATTAATTTGCTCGTTTAGGTAAATCGCAAACAGTAAATAAATGAATATTATTAAGGTCTGCCCTTTAATGATGGAAGATCTAATTATTTGGTTTTTTTTTATTCCACTATTATTATTTTTTTTTATCACGGATTATGCTTAAACGATTTTTCACGAACGCTTCGATAGATTTTCATGAAACTTTCAGCAATGATGGCAAATCATCCGGCTTATTTTTTTTATATTTTTACCGTCGTCAATTCTGGTCTTGTATGTTATAAGATTTGTATAAGCTATATTTGAATCACGATATCTTTACACAATCCTCGATAAATGTACGATATATACATAGTAATATTTTAAAGACACCCTTGTAAACATTTCAATGGTTACCTTATTCTGAGATGAAGATTATAAATTATTTATGATAATATGTCGTCATCTTATGAAGTACAATTTTAGAATTTGTGTAAATGTGCACAAATTATTCGATGTAATTTAGATAAGCTGATGGAGAATTGTGAATAGTACCACAACTCAAATTCTGGATCCTTTTTGTTAATTGAAAGACAAAGAGAAAACTTTCAATACTTTATGTGTGATCATGACTTTAATATCTTTTGTCTTTATAGGGAAAAAATGACGACATTGAAACTGGAATAAACATCGAGATGCAAGAACAAGTAGTTATTGGTATGTCTTGGTTTGAACTAGTTCCGTTTTTACCTCACCTAAGCGAAGGCTCACGTGAACTCTTCTGATCAAAATTTGTACGTTGTCTGTCGTCGTCGTCGTTGTACACTTTTTAGCTCACCTGAGCCGAAGGCTCAAGTGAGCTTTTCTGATCACATTTTGTCCGTCTGTCTTGTATGTCCGTCCGATTTGTATAAGCTATACTTTTCACATTTTCACTTCTCAATAAATGGGCCGATATATATATAGTAAACTTTTAAAGCATCCTTGGGTAAACAAATGGGGAATTTAAAATATAAAAATTATAATACATATCATCCATGCAAGGGGAGATTTTAATTTGTGTAAAAGACAAAAATAGGGTTAGGTCATTAAAAAATCTTTTTCTCAAAGAACCACTGGGGCAGAGAAAACTTTCAATACTTTATGTGTGATCAGACTTTAATATCCTTGTCTTTATAGTGAAAAAATCTAAATTGTTAAAATCATGAACAAGTAGTTATTGGTATGTCTTGGTTTGGCCACTCACCTAAGGAATCAATGTTTTACATAGAAATAAATAGGAAAAATCTTTGAAAATCCTCTTCTCAAGAACCACTGGGCCAGAAAAGCTGAAACTTATGTGAAAGCATCCTAGGGTAGTGTAGATTCCTAATTGTTCAAATCATGACCCCCCGGGATAGGGCGGGGCCACAATGGGGAATCAATGTTTTACATAGAAATATATAGGAAATATCTTTGAAAATCTTCTTCTCAAGAACCATTGGGCCAGAAAAGCTGAAACTTATGTGGAAGCATTCTGGGGTAGTGTAGATTCTAAATTGTTCAAATCATGACCCCCGGGGGTAGGGCGGGGCCACAATGGGGAATCAATGTTTTACATAGAAATATATAGGAAAAATCTTTGAAAATATTCTTCTCGAGAACCACTGGGTCAGAAAAGCTGAAACTTATGTGGAAGCATCCTAGGGTAGTGTAGATTCTTAATTGTTCAAATCATGACCCCCGGGGTAGGACGGGGCCACATTGGGGAATCAGAATTTACATAGAAATATATAGGAAAAATCTTAGAAAATCTTCTTGTCAAGAACCACTGAGCCAGAGAAGCTGAAACTTTTTTGGAAGCATCCTGGGATAGTGTAGATTCTAAATTGTTCAAATCATGACCCCCTGGGGGTTGGACGGGGCCACAATGGGGAATCAATGTTTTACATAGAAATATATAGACAAAATCTGAAAATCAAAGCTGAAACTTATTTGGAAGCATACCGGGGTAGTGTAGATTTCAAATATTGTTAAAAATCTGATAAGTGGGAAGGATGGGGTCACAATATGTATTACAAGGGGGAAATCTGGTAAAGAACAGAATGGCCAAAGCTTCTCAGGTGAGCGATGTGGCCCATGGGCCTCTTGTTACATTTTGAACTTCTTCTGAAGAACCGCAGGGCCAATTTCAACAAAACTTGCCACAAAGCATCCTTGGGTGAAGGGGACTAAAGTTTGATCAATGAAGGGCCACGCCTTTATTCAAGGGGAGATGGCTGGGAATTAATGAAAATTCGATGGTATATTTTAAAAATCTTCTCAAGAACCACTGTACCAGGAAAGATGAAACTTATGGGAAACATCCTCAGGTAGTGTAGATTAAAGTTTGTTCATATCATAACCCCGGGGTGGAGCGGGGCCACAATGGCCGATTAAAGTTTTACATAGAAATATATAGGAACATTCTTTAAAATTCTTCTTCTCAAGAATTACAAAGCCATAATTGATCATATTTATTTGCAAGCATCCTCAGGTAGTGTAGATTCAAGTTTATTTAAATCAAGACCATGAGCGATTAGGGCCGACCGAAGTTTAACATAGAAATATATCGGAAAATTCTTTAAAAATCTTCTTCTCAAGAATAGCAAAGCCCTAATTGATCATATTTATAGGGAAGCATTAGGTAGTGTAGATTCAAATTTGTCCAAATCATGGCCCCGGGAGGTAGAGCGGGCCACAATGACCATCCAAAGTTTTACATAGAAATATATAGGAGAATTCTTCAAAAATCTTCTCAAGAATAGCAAAGCCATGATTAATACTGAGACTACTTTTGGATTTAGACTTTTCAATAATAAACCAATTTCTACTTTTTCCTAGCCACAGTGCTCAGGTGAGCGATGTGGCCCATGAGCCTCTTGTTTCTGTATATTTTCAACAGTAACGATTCAAATCATTTCTTTCAAATACGGGCAATAAAGCCTCTCTTATTAATTTTCACTAAGATTTTGACAGTGGTGAAGGAAAAACTTTAAGAGTACTGTGCAACAATATATTTAAAAACCAGAAAGTGATTTGAATCAGCTGTGGATACTCACAAATTTCGAAAAAAGAATTGCAAAATATTTTTTTAAAACACATTCTGATTGCACGCACAAGTACTCTGAAGTTGACATCAAAAAGATGCTTGAGTTTCGGATAGGCAATATATAATTATATTGTTTTCGGTGACCAGGTCTTCCAACTTTCTATTGGAATTCCCATTGGTACCAATTGTGCTCCGTTATAAGCAGACCTATTTAATGTATTTATGTATTCATGTAAAGTAGAATTTGTGCAAAATCATATGCGTGGAAAAAGGAAATGCTTCCTGTGGCCTTCAACACGCCATTTAGATATATCGACTACGTATTGTCAGTTAACAATCATGGTAATACCCATTCCTTCGATATATCCTGGTGAATTTGAGATAAAAGATCCCACAGAGTCTGACACATCTGTTTCACACTTGGATATTTCACTTATAAAAGACGTTAAAGGTAATCTAACAACCAAGCTACTTCCCTTACTTATGCAGCAATACACCTTCATCACCTGCATTCGCGGTGTATATATCTCAATTTATTCGATACGCAAGAGCATACTCTACGTATAAACATTTTCTAAAACGAAAAGCAAGTTGATGAAACAAGAATATCTGCAGTCTCGTTTAAAGTCATCATTACGCAAGTTCTATGGTCGATAAAATGATCTCGTCAACAAAAACAATTTATCATTGAGTCAAATGCTAGGATAGGATAGGATAATATTTATTTAAAGTCGGGTAAATCAAATAAAGAACATAAAATACAATACAACAATCATACATAATAAACAAGAAACATGTTTTTAAAATTTACATTACACTACTAAAATACTGGTATACTATTACTCCGTGGTGCTTTTCAATGACAAAGTATTCAGCACATTAAGTCCAAAATAAAAATAAATCAAACTCTGTTTACTAATTTCTAAAACTAGAATTAGCGACAAGCACAGCAATTACAACAATATCCGTACAAAATTCTTTTATTTGATTTGAACTGGATAAAAGTAGTAATATTTTAAAAATATTTTGGTAAGGAATTCAAAAGTTTGGCGGACTCATATCTAAAAGACTTTAACATATATGTTGTTGATCTTGTTTTTGGTAACACAGCCGTTTTCGTGGATCTAAAATAATAATATATTTTCTTAATATGGATAAGATCATACAGGGAAGATGGGCTTTGTTTGTTGAAAATCTTAAAACATTTGATGGCTATTGTTCTAATACGCCTGAGTTTGTGACATGACAATTTTGATTTAACTAGAAATAAGTATATGAATTTTTATCATAAACAAAACGCAGTGCTCTTTCTTGTATTTTTTCCCCATTTTCTTCTTTCTCGGTCACCACAAAAATGCAACTCTAATAAACAGAAGTTGAAGTTTGACATTATAAATGTCTGATAAATGGTTAGTTTTCCTAATTTGGTCAGGTGTACTCCTATTCTTTTAAGTACTTTTAGTTGTTGTGAATCTATTTTACAAATGTTTGAAATATGAGAGCTAAGCTTTAGCTCAAAATCTATAGAAACACCTAGTAATTTTACTTCGATTTCCGGATGAATTACATTACCATCAATTTCAAAAAAAATATCTTCCTGTTTAGTTTTCTTTCCTAGACATATAGCTTGAAATTTATCAGGATTTGCTTGTATTTAATTATAATCAAACCACTTAACTTAGGTGGAACAATATGATTCTGAAGTATTTTTTATTGATTTAATATCATCACTTGTGCGTGAGAAAGAGTTGTCTTTTGCATAATTGTAGAGATAACAATCTGACACAAAATGAAAATATCATTGATTAAATATCATTAAATATAACTGATGTGACTGACGTTTTCAGACTAATTGTTAGTCCATTATTTATACAGTGAATTAACGACGGATTTTCCCGTTATTTCCCAATCATGACAAAGAGCACACAGCAGGTGTGACCGGTCATCAGGGGATCGTGGGCTGTGCTCATATTTAAATTCTTTGCTAAATGTATTCAAATACGCATGTTTTATGCAAATTTCAGGAACATTGCATTTTATCAAGACAGTTTTCTAATATCATTAACATAAGAAGAATTTTTGTTATAGAAAATGAAAGAACCGAGTGTCCACTTAATTTTGATATGTGAAATGGGAAAGGGGGAGAAACTTAATTAATTTATATAAGTACAGGGCCATTTAATGCATAAAGTAAACTTAGTTCTTAAGTTTCATTCATTTCAGAAAATTCTTAAAGATTTTTTTTTCAAATTGTATGCTAAAAAAACTACTCTCTTGTAAATTTAATTAGCGTACTACCTGATACATCTTTCTGCTTCGCAGCTGTTCCTGAAATAATGAACTCTCTCTAATATTTTAAACCCTATAATTTCTTTGTCAAGCACAACGTTAGTAAGAATAAATTGAAAATGGTCTTTAAAAACATTAACTACTTTCTTAATATAAAGAACATTTTTACATTGTCAAATAAACTTTGTATAATTTATTCATTCGAAAACAGTTTATGATTTTTTTTTTGGACTCTAGAGTGTTATTTACCTTTGTAACTTTAAACATGTGGAAATTTGCACTCTAGCTACATGTAAGCATAATTTACAACTCTACTGAACATGTCTTTAACGAACAGTGAACCATCTCAAACAGTGTATAACACAATGAAAATCTGTTAAAAGGGCATTAACTGATTCGATAGGTTGGATTATGTGCCTAAGAAAACTAAGCATTCCTTGTTGACCTGTGACATCTCCTGCCGCACAGCGATACCCTTTGTATCGGTTGGGTACACAGAATTTATGTAAAAGTGTTGTATCTGAACTAGCAATTTAATTTTAACATTGAAAAGTAATCCGAAACAATTGTTTATTTGATGACATTTCAAATCATCTCACAACTGTTTTGAGGTCCATTGAAAAAAAAACAACATAGAAATATATTTTATGCTTTTTAAATTGTTTTTGTGGGAGGAGATAATTTTTTCCATCCAAGTCTTCGTGGTGGCTTATTTCTGTTTTTACAATCCGTCTTGGTGGCTTATTTCTGTTTTTACAAACCGTTCATCTGTTTGATTTTCTTGATTTTTTAGCTCACCAGAGCCGAAGGCTCAAGTAAGCTTTTCTGATCACATTTTGTCCGTTGTCCGTCTGTCTGTCCGTCCGTAAACTATTCACATTTTTTACTTCCTCTCAAGAACCAATCGGCCAATTTTAACCAAACTTGGTACAAAGCCTTCCTAGGTTAAGGGGAGTTGAAATTGTAAAAACGAAGGGCTAAGTCCTCTTACAAGGGGAGATAATTAAGAAAAGATAAAAATAGGATGGATCATTAAAACATTTTCTTCTCCAGAACCACTTGGCCAAGAAAGCTGAAACTTATGTGGAATCATCCTTGAGTAGTGTAGATATTAAATTGTTAAAATCATGACCCCCGTGGGTTGGGCGTGGCCACAATAGGGAATCCAAGTTTTACGAAGAAGTGTATAGAATAAATCTTTAAAAATCTTTTTCTCAAGAACCACTGGGCCAGGAAAGATGAAACTTATATGGAAGCATCCTTGGGTACTGTAGATATTAAATTGTTAAAATCATGACTCCCGGTGGTAGGGTGGGGCCACAATAAGGAATCCAAGTTTTACATAGAAATGTATATAACAAATCTTAAAAAATCTTCTCAAGAACCACTGGGCCAGGAAAGCTGAAACTTATGTGGAAGCATCCTTGGGTAGTGTAGATATTTAATTGTTAAAACCATGATACCCGGGGACTGGGGCAGGGCGGAACCACAATAAGGAATCCAAATTTTACATAGATATATTTAGGAAAAATCTTTTAAGACGCAGTACTGTTAAGGCTACCTGGAGCTTAAAATGCATTTAAAACGTAACATTGCATTGCCAAGTTGATTTTTAGTTTTATTTTTAAGTTATGTACTTTAGTGCGCCAAATTCATATAAAGGATCCCCTATGCTATATATAAACATATTTGTTACGATGTCACATGACCTTGTTGATCACGTGACGATCATTTCTTCTCTTTTGAAATGTTTCACATAAATCGCTTCGGCGCAGGTTGTTAACACAATTTTTATAAATTTTTGTCACATAAATAAACTCCTTGCATCTTTGTGAAACCGAAATGTGCTTGGGAAATGTTATACTATTTCTTTGGAACAATTTATTTCAGATTCACTTCAACTTACCGACAAATCTGAAGGTAATTTCTGCCCAATATCGTCAACTGTTTTAAAACAAAGCCATCATTCATTTTTCCCAAGCAAGATTCAGTTAGAGGGGAACTCTTGTTACAGAATTCCACAAAAGATATTAAATAAATCCTCATTTACAACCTGCGCCTGGCTCTTTTACACACATATTTTGAATTCTGCCTCTGTCCACGGGTATAAAAAAGGGTAAATGTCAAACGTATATTTTTGTACGAAGTTTGAACACGCTGACTCTTAAACAAGCTAGGTTATCTATATTAATTGGATATATTACACTTAGAAAAATTGATAAAATCACGTTCATTTTAAACTAGAATTCCGCAACTTAATATGAAGATTGAAATAAGTTGTACAGTTTATGACATTCTCCCCATCTTTACAGCTCAAGTATGCAGTGACTTGACGTCATTTTCAATTATGACGTCATACATTTGTAGTTCAGAGAAGTTCATGCAGAGAGTACACTACAATATTCTCTGGGAAGCCTTATCGTACCTGCGGAATCTTCTTCTCAAGAACCACTGGGCCAGGAAAGCTGAAACTTATGTGAAAGCATGCTTGGGTTGTGTGAATTCTGAAGTATTAATATCATGAAAAAGGAGGGGGTAGAGGGCCATGATAGGTAAAGCAAGAGGGGAAATCTGGTAAAGAACTTCATCATCCTAGTTACTCAGGTGCTCGATGAGGCCTATGGGCCTCTTGTTTTGCAGCCAACAGAAATGAAAACCTAAATAAGAATATTATTTTATTTTTTTATTTATTCTGATTCATGCATTTATCATTCTTGTCAAACGTCCAAAAAATTCAAAATCAATCATACGATTAAATGTTAAAACTTGCCTTCGAAATTAATGTATATATTTTAGTTTACACAGCATGGATTTGTTGTTATCATGACATATTCTATACAACAGATATAGACACACGTCTATCTGAGAATGAAAATATCAACATGACTGATGAAGAATTAAAAAAGCATTGCTGGAGAATATTTGAAAAACTCATGAAAGTTTCACGGGATGCATTTCAAATTTACTTTGACGAAAAAATATCTCCATATGATCTACAACAGCTTAGCACCATGGAGGATGAAATGAAAAAATCTCCTTGCAAATTTAAAAGAGAACAAATGATGATTCTGTTTCCAGGTGTGTTGACATTATGTACATATACGTATGTTTTATGAGGTAATAAGTATCCTTTGAAAATACAACGTTACTTTACTTCTCTTTGAAAGTTAAAATCATTTTTTTTCTTCATTTTTTGCTCGTGAACATGTATCTCAATTGCTATTAAAGAAAGACTGTGAATTTAACCATCTAATGAAAATTATTATATATTCTACTACGATTATCAGCTTCTTCAAAGAAAAGCCGCGGACATTACTTTACAATAAATCACGAACGTCATCAAAAAATTATCAGATCAAAAACACGTACAAAACCTGTGCAGTTAAAATGTAAATTTGACTTTAGAATGAAACACGTTTTTAAATAACATTGATGTGTCGTCTTTTGCTATTTAAACACTGTATATTCTCTATATGCAGAAAGTTGGTGATGAATGTAGGTTTCTAAAGCCAAGCGGGGCTTTTTCCCGAACCTCTCTCCGCCTTATTTAAACTCCGTAATCTTGGAAATATAGTGGTAAAAAAGGAAACTGATTTTGTTATTGTATATTAAAAAGAATTATCTTTTTAAGCTAAAAACAATTAAAGGCTAATTTTAATTCAGCGAAAGCTCAACAAACAAATTTACACTCTGGTTTTAAATGGAACAGCGTTAACGCAGCATTGTGACCTTATTCGTTTCTCTGTAGAGAAACCATCAGTCGTATTTTAGTGCTGCTAGTACATGTAGCAGAAAAGAAATAAAGTCTGTGTTTTCGTGAATGTTGCAGAATAACCTCCTCGGTCTCGAAATGTTGTTTGAAATATAAAAGCCTGGCTAGCGCCTCTGTTTTTATCTTTCAAACAACATTTCTCGACCTCTGAGGTTAATCTGCAACATCCACGAAAAGGCGGACCTTATTTCTTAAACGACATTTATATAACCAAAGTAGTAACCAATTTCTTTTAGGAAATATTTCACAAAAGTAACGAAATGTTAGGATCTTTCAATTCCTTATAATTTAGAAGTATAATAATTGTTCATTTCATTTAAGGGATAAAATTTTCCAATACATGAATTAGAGATGTGCTTTATTCACATTTAATGCGATGTTCAATGGTTATAATGTTTATAAAACATTTTCTATTTAAGGAGATGGAAGTTGTCCTTCATCCTCTAAGTTTGACATTACGATAATGTACAGACTGCTAAGAAACTATGGTAACGATGTACCTATACCAAGCCAAGGTTGGGGAAAGACACCAGAGTTTAAGGACATCAAAGAGACTGATGACTTAGAAAGAATACGGATTCGCAGAAACATGTTGAGTCATGAAGGGTCAGATAGTAGCATGGAGAGGGATGTATTTAAAATGTATTGGGTGGAAATCTCCCAGGTTAAATTTATCTTTCTTTTATTTTTGAATTGTTGATAATCATAAGATAATGTATATCAATTAGCAAATCTTTACTGAGCTTGAAATTCAAGGAAAACGAATTAATAAATAGTCTTTAAATAAAAACGAAAATACATAAAAATGGAACTCTTTGATATTCAAATGATACTCAAATGAATAAAAGCAAGTATTATTTAGATCAAAGTACATTTTAGATGAATTTCTAGGAATCTAGCATTATCATATAAGATAACAATCTTAAATCAGTATAATTCAGTCCTCTGAACGATTATTACATAACATGATTTTATCCGTTTCTTTTACGTAGGCGATAAAGCGATTAAGCAAAGGGAAGCTTCAAGCAGAATTAGATGACTTGCAAAAGGAAGCAGGAGCAGGAATCATGGTGTAAAGAGATAAAATAAGATGGTTAATATGTTGAACAAATTTACTGCACCAAATTATTGCTGTTTTTAATGTGTGAAAAAATAAGGTTCTTTGAAAATTTTATTGTTCAATGACATTTTCATGTACATAAATCAGTTAGGCTTTTTAAAGACATAGTGGTTATCCTTTGCTAGGATATAGCATGATATTTAAGATAATAGAAAAGAATACAGCCACGTGTCTTTATAATCATTGAGATATATGTGATGTAGCATTTTATAGTTCTGTATGTATTGTCAGAGGCAACAAAATAACTTACCTTCACTGAACATGTTACTGACAATCTGTTCATATTGACACTAGCAACAGTGTATGGCAATATGTCTTTTTACTGTATTGAATATGCAACAAAATGTAAGTACAATTTTGGGAAAATTGTGGTCGGCAATGATATATGCCATAAAAATGTGCATATTTTGTCATCGAAAATATTTTTTAACGAAGATTATATTACTAGAAGAGAAGAAAGTGAAATGTTTATGGTATTTTTAATGGATTTTAAAAACCATGTTACTTGCACAACTTTTTTTCACAGTAAAATTTAATATAAGCAGTATTGTTATTTTTAAAAACAGATTTTTTTTAAATTGCAGTATTAGAATAAGAAGTGACAATTATGTCTTGAATCATAAGTTGTTTAGATGTCCTATTACTGACCATTGTGTTTTCAGCGTTTTCTCTGAAACCACTGAACCAGTTTTTACCAATTTCGGTATATAGCAGTTATAGGTAAAGGAGAATAGAATTTGTGACTTTAATGACCCCTACATTGTACCCACTTGGGGCCTCAGGGCAGGGACTAAAACCAAAAAAATATATACAATCTTTTAAAATCATTTTCACTCCTGGATATCACACACCCAAACTGTGATTATGATTATAATCAGTTTTGAGCACTCTACGATAATTGAGAAATTAAGGGACGCAGTGTCATGGGTTAAAGTATAGGGCGGGGATCTAATTATTGTATCTTTAAGTGAAAATACAAGAATTGTTTAAAAATCATCTTCTCTACTTCTGGGTATTAACAAATGAGGTTTCATTTAGTTATGATGAGGGAGGATTCCTTAAGCAACCGTAAATATGGAGCAACAATGTCTGCTTTACAGGTATGCACATACATGTACATGTACTAACGAAGCGACAATATGTATACATGAATATACAATTTTTCAGTCGGCATATTGTAGCCAACGATAATACGTTCAGTACGATAATGTGTACAACTACGGGTTAAGATTTGTATAAAGACTGCAAAAATATAACCCCTAAAAATTAAAATAGCTATCATAAGCTTACTCGAGTTAACTATAGTTTTGTTAATTGTCAAAAAAGTTTGTACAGTTGTCAATCAATGTAAATGTATATTAACTGTGGTTTTATACCCCGTAATCTTTATATTTTATTTTTTCTCCATTTTTTTTTTTTACATATGTTTACATTGTATATACAATTGTTTCATAGTCAGAGGCAATACTGTATAAAGGAAGTTTTGCTGCTTTTTCATTTCGCCCCTTCGCCTTACCCCACAACGGCGATTTTAACTCGGGCCGAATTCAAAGAATATAGTTTTTTTTTTTTAGACAAAGCTATTACTTGGCAAATATAAAATTGTTTGTAAGGATAAAAGGGGAAAATAAAACGGGGAGAAAACAAGCTTGGTACAGCTTTACTTGTGAATTCGTATATTTTGTCCAAAATAAACATATTGCTGACATTTAAGAGATATAAAGGTTTTAAAATCAAAATAGGTACTTAAGTAAAGTTTCATCATTAATCAAAGTAAAAAAGAATTTACTATTCAGAAAACTATGTAAATGAATATAAGCCAAAAACTTTCTTTTATGATTATATCAGACAATACTAGTATTAGGTCAAAATTCTTATGAAATTGTAATTTGTTGCTATGAAAATCAAATTTTATTCAGCTTATGCTGGTAATTATCTGCTATTACATTTGTTTAGCCAATGAGTGCCAATAAGTCCAATGATTGCCAATATTTACAAATATAATTTCAATAATTCCTTTATCATACAGCTTAAACATTTCCATTGATTTACGATATCGTATATTGATGATTCAAATTAAATAACTTGAAATTTCCGGTAATGGAAATATTTTCTGTCGATATTGACAGTCTGTCCCAGAAATCTTCGTAACCACATCATTCCCATGAACTTACTTAATTAATAAATTCAATATTTAGTTAAAACAGATATTACCTACCAGCTGCCAATATTAATATCCATCATAAATATAGCCGTTGAGCATTTGACAAGATTTTTTTTTTTTTACAATCGTGCGTTTGATATAGAACGTTTGCATTCAATTAGGAATTCAAAATCAGGAAATACTGCATACATGGAAATTTTCAATTTTTGACTGCTTTTTTCGCCCTACTTACAGGTGGGCATATTTAGAAATTTAGAACGGGTCGAATTAAAAGATCACAGTATAATCTCTTAACCAAAACTGTTACTGGGTGAATTTTAAACGGGGCAGAATTGTTTGTAAGAGTGAGAGAACGAAAATAACAAGGGTTGAGAATAATCCTGTATACAGTACTCGTTTACGAAATAAAAAAATGGACATTGAGCACGAAAAAAATGCATTGTTTGTAATATTCTTTGTAGATCTATCACTATTTGTTACAGTGTATGGTTAACTTTTTTGCATAGAATCAATTTTTAAGCTAATAATACGTCTACAGCTGTTTTGGTATGGGCTTTTACATTTAAGTGTGTTGATTGAGTGGACAACTCTTCCCAAAGAAAGTCGTCCTAAGCACAATTTGTCATTAGTCAAAGAAAACTAGCCGTTGATTTAAAACGACTCGCACACACTCAAATTAACCCCAACCCTAACTCTAGCCAAGAACCAAACAGAGACAAAATCAATCGTATGTTTTACAAGTATTTCATGTTTTGTTTTTGTTTTTGTCTTTGTTTTTTTTTTTTTTTTTTTATTTATTTGCAAATATTCATTTTAATTTGTATCTGTTGTGTACATGTTGGTCTGTATAAGGGAACCTATGATGATTCAAATAACTATATTTTGCTTTTTAAGCTCTACAAACATTCAATGTTTATATCCAGTTCGGATGTGTTAACGTAAAAAAGATTTTCATGAATTTTTTATATCTTCTGAGAGAAAAAAACCCTTTGTTTTAAGTTAGTGTATTGTTCAAATAGAAATTTATATACTTTTAATGAAAGTCATCAACAATATTAAATTCATAATAATAATCTTCTCAAAACTTTATTTATCTAACATATCATCTAACTAAATAATTCAATTAAAACTATTGTTAAAAGGTAATAAGATATTTTCTATGAAAAAATAATAACATACAATTTGTTTATGAAAAATAGTCCATGTATGTTCCAAACTTTTGTATTATCTATGAAACATTTAGTCTTTTAGTTAGAGATTTACTTTACTGCATGTAGGAAAATTCGGTGTATGTTTCTTATTTTATACATGTATTAATGTATATTTTTTATAAAGTCAATAAAATTGTAAATATTTACATTTCCAATAAATTTCCCCTCTGTTCTTTACAAAATAAAATGCAGTATATTTTTCTCATGAACTACATTTGGTATGTATCACGAATAAGCATGGAATATCTCAATTGTTACGTCATAATACCGCTCATGGCGTCAAAAAGTAAAAAAAATATAGTGCACACGGATTTGTTATAAAAACGACAGTTGAATGGCGTAAATTTATGTCAAGTCATCAGAAAAATAATGTATATACATGTATAAGAAATGAATTTAATGATTTGAAGATTCTTGAAGCATATATGAACTACAACGCTTTAATTACGCCGGCATATTTATCATGAAGCGCTAACGCGCTTCATAAAATATGTCAGCGTGAAGCGTCGTAATTCATAACCCCATGAATCTTCAAAAATTAAATTCATTTCTTAATTGTACCGCAAAAAAAATAATAAAACATGCTAAAACTACTTTTTTAAACAGTTTTTATTTAGCAACATCGCCTCTCTTATCTATAGTGTGTCTCATGCAAGACCTAACGTTTGTGCGTTCATGTTCTCTATATTTTAAGGAAAAAATCCAAGATGGAATTTTGCAAGAAAATACTCATGTTTGAAATCGATATGACTTGTCTGAGTGCGTAAATCAGAGCCTGATCTTTGAGAAATTGTGAAAAAAAAGAAACCGAGCAAAATAAAAAAAGAAATTAAAAGAAAGGGGAAAAGATGAAATTCTGTAAAGATCAAAATTATAATAAGATTTTTTTTTGCTAAATATGCAAGGTGTAATCTTGATCTTATAAAAGCAAAGAATACCAGACGTGTGAAAATATGTAAAACTACATATAATATGTAATAAACATGCATGTTAACAAAAGATTATAATTCATAAAGCCTTAAGATGTTCTTCACTTATCTCTAAATGAAACGTTCACAAAGTCACAAGCAATGTTGCTATTACAAACCGGATCCAACGAAGATAACATATATGTTACACGTTTTTCCCTCACATTCCACAACACACATTCTCAGTTGCTCTGCTTTTTTCAGAGGACTGATTTTGTTTGCATTGTTACGAGCTCTTCACTAGAAATCACAAGGTAACCGTTCCGCTGCAAATCTCATTAGACATTCAGTTGGAATGAATGGTGTGAAAACAGCAGCGAAAACCAATCCCATACCCATGGAGAAAATTATGATCTATTGAGCATAATTGGGTATCAAGTAAATTATATTGACATGAAGAAAAAGTTTGTAATGTACCCAAAAGTACAGGAAAAATACACAAAGACGCTAGGTTCAATTAAAAAAAAATATCATCTAATGCAACATAAGTTTAACATGCGCAACGATTAGAATTGTATGTAGTTACCCTATATATTTGGTTATTTAAATTTATTTGAAATATTGTCTATGTACAATGTATTTTCATCAACATAATTGATTCTGGTAATCTTTGAGTTATAATTGTTAAATTTGTTTTACTTCTGATTTAGAAAAAAAGACTACTAAAAGATTTGAAAAAAGGGTCTGCATGCATGTTATATACATTTCGTCAATCTACAACTAGTACAATAAAAAGATGTACATGTATCTATTTGCACAGAGTGTACTATGTAATTTTTAATCTCTTTGTACGACGTACATGTACCTTGTGTTTAAGGTAATCTTATTTTATTAATAGACATGATATTATCATTTAATGAGTGACGTGTGTCTAAAAGGATACAAGAAATCATGAGTACAAAGCAACAACAAAACTGTTTAAAAAGAAATCTTGGCGATATAATCTTTATCTCCGATGCATTTTTTTTTTTAGAAAGGTACTTCAAGATTTTATTCCCCAGGCTATGTTTATCTTTTAAGGCACCTTTCTTAGTTTTGAAGGAAAATAACTGCAAGCTATTTATATGTAGAAATATAAAAACAGAAAACAAAATTTTTATTGCAACTAAAAATAGAGTACATGTTTTTATTATAGATAAGAGCCAAAGATAACAAGAAAAAGCTCTTCATCGATAAAGATGTTCAGCAATTAATGAAAAAGATAATACAAATAGTGAGGTATTTATCGACACAAGGAACTCAAATACGAGCAGACTTTTGCAAGTCTTGGAAATAAAGAAATCAGAATATAATAAATCGACATACATAGAATTGAAGACTTTTTAGTTTGAAGAGGGTTACCTTTCTTTTGCATAAATCCCACTAGGAAATCTTTTTAAAAGAAATACATCATAATTTTTGGAGGAGTATTTTTTAATTGTTTATGACATTAGCAAATTTCAGTATTTTTCTGAATGCATATATAAAAAACAGGAATGTCCAAAAAAAAAATTTCCAAACCATGAGCCAATTTTTATAATTATATTTTAGTCGTTGCTTGTAGAGTTCCATAAATTAACGTTCTACATTGTATAATGAAAAACTAAACTTCAAAACACGATCTACCAAAACTGCTACAGACTTCACAAAGGTTATCATTGAATGTTGGAGGTCGAGAGTTTGGGGCAGAATAATGACTTCAAAATACTTATTGAGCTGAAAACTGCAGGTTACATTTTGAGATATGAAAAGATTTGTCTCTGTATGTATCTTTTTGCCAATTCTTTAACACTTGTTAGAAAAGAAAAAGATGCAACCTCATCTTGTATTTCTCAGTTGCATCAATAAAATCAGTAAGTAATTACACTGTATATTAATGGATATCTAATTCATTTGTCATATTAAGGTAAAAGGGGTATTCAAAAATATTGCAGTAGAAATTAAAGCAAGTTAAGAAAAAGCATTGTATAGTGTCATATTGCAGCTGAGCTTTTTTTCGTAACTGCGTCTTGCACATGCATTTCAATAATCATTAATATATCAGTTTAATTTGAAATGGTTATTTATATAGTGCACTTTCGGCTTCCCTTATTTCTGGAAGAAAAATATGGTTGAGATATATTTAAAGCAAGGAATTTTAATTCAATGTTAAAAATTTATTATAGAAATGAATCATTTATAGAAAAAAATTAAATAAGCTCAGTAAAATTTATTTTCTTAATATAATCTAAAAGATAAACACATTCTTTATATAATCAAATAAAAATTCAAATGGATTGTTCTGAACATTTCATTTTGACTAGCTGTATGGAAGCTATGGTGTTATGTATCCATCTTCATTGTCAACGCTTAGTGAAGTTCCCAATTGACCTAGAAATCAACACGACTGGGAAGAAGCCGCAGCTGGAAAGAATTGCAAGCAAATTAATAAAAGTGACAACAAGCCCATTGTTTATCACTGTTTAATAAATAAATGGGCAAATGCTACAGTTGAGATTGTGCTTCAACATGGTATATCGCAGGTACGGAACGAGTTCTTTAATTATATGAGATATTCATATGTGTTCGATGCTCTGAAGTTGCACTTTTCTACTTTGTTTTAATGAATATCTCATCTTAAGGATTCTGTGCAATGTACAGTTCTTAAAATGCAAGAGTTATGGACAATTTTAAGCACGAATGAACCCTCATTCAACAGAGAGGGATCATTTTCGTACTAGTATCTACTACATGTACATGTAGCTGCGACGCGTGACCTCGATTTATAAGGTGTCTTTAGAAGAGCTGGTCTCAAAGTACCAGAGTGGAATTCGAACCTAAGACGAATGAATCAACTCAATATTCTGGGACTCTAGAGCAGACGTATAATTTATACGATTATACGATCAAAATTTCCACCTGACGTTTCGGAGGTCCGTGTTTGTTCTGTTCCTACTTTTATTTGTTTTGTAGACTTTTGATCTAAAAAAAACTGTTCGTTATTTCCATATTTTTCATATAAATATTGAAGAGGAAAAAAGCTTAGGGTATTTTTCATGTTTATTTTATTGCCTTCTTGATCCCAAGAAGTACACCTTTAAAAAACGATTTTTTTTCTTATTGTTTTACATTTACTGATATTATTTTATATGTAACATGTACCTCGGTATTATTTTATTTATACCCAGACGTATTGAGTGTATTGTGAAAGAAAGTGTTGATATTAACAACAACATTTAGGTTTGTAAATGGTTTTTAAACGAAGCATGAATTCATTTAATGACAATAAGACTTGTTCGACACATTTTTTTTCGTGGGTATAGGGAATTGTTAAATCAAATTTCGAAGTATTGATACAAAAATGATAATAATGTGAACAAAATAGAGACGTTGTTGAATTTTTCTTTACATATTTGCTTCCTCATTGTTAAAAAAAGTTCTGATCAGTAAAACAGACAAATGGAAAAAGAAAATAACGAACAATAATCAAGCTCAATTATTTCTTGAAAGAATACAAAATGATAGCAGAGGAAACTCGGACCTCAAAAAATATTATATTCAGAAAAAGATTGAGTAATTAGCTTCCTTACACCCTCGTATGCTCTTTGACATGGTCGGGAAAAGGAGAAATCTGTAGAAAACTTTAGGGTACAAAAATGGCACTAAATAAGGCAAATATTTTCATTAGCGGACTTGAATGCAGCTTGTTACATCAAGCACCATTCATGACCCTAAGTTGGTTGCGTTTCATTGGCGACATAGAGGTAAATAGATTAAATATCGCGAGAGCTTCGAAGCATTCATTTCGTATGCCAACACCTGATCCCACCTCTGATGTTTCGGGGGTCCGTGTTTGCTCTACTCTTATTTTGTATTGTTTTCTGGACTTCGAGATTGAATACTCCATCTATCTACTAAATTTATTTAGACGTATTTAAATTCGCAAAACATATTCCTTGATACTACATGTACATCTATCTTGAGTGATTGTATAATCGAGTTCAGTATCCACACAAAACTTACAAATCCCAACATGTATCTTATACCGACTAGCTGTCAGCCTACACATACATTTAGGGGTGTTCCAAAGGGTCTAGCCACCAGAATTCCGGGCATTTGTTCACCACCTGCCTTATACCAGGAATAAAGCGGTCTCCTCAGGACCTACGTACGCAAGAGATGCTACAATGCCCGCAACTTACAAATTACCATCGATGAGATGGATGGCTGGGTATAAAAGGAAAAAATTTAATACGCCACAGGGATAAAGACAGCAGCAGCAGGGTCCATCTGATGACCTCATACCATCCCATCTTTAAGGACCTCTGAAAAAAAAATCTGTAAAATCTCCACTCAAACGAACGAATGGCAGAGGTCTTGAAGGAGCACCAATTGGCTGCATACAGACAGCCGAAGAGCCTATAGCTAGAAGACATGGAAATTAGAATATGATTGGACGATCCATAAACTAATTATAACGGGGGCTCAAAAACTTGATCTTACATAAGTTGTAACTTCTTTCCCCTACTTCCACACAACATAACACTTTCACACTATTTATTGAAAATGTTTTTTTACAGATCAACAATCTTGACATATTACACTGTGTAGAAAAAAATAAAAATATCTACAAAAAATAATCTAAGACTACATGCAATTACTCAGCTCACACGAATAAAGCAAATGAAAAAGAATTATTATTAGACAACCAAGTACATCAAAACATAACATTCAAAAGTTTGCTTTTACATTCAATTGTCATACTTAATAATACAAATTGAATCTTTTTTTAAAAAAAAAAAACAACCTGTTTTTTACATATTAATTTACATATATAAAACATAAAATATAATTATTTTTTTTATATTGCAAAGATAAATCATTTGATCTGATTTCCAAAAATTTAAATGATAACTGATTTTCGAATTCATAATGAAATCAAAAACCTTTTAAAAATATTTAAAAATATTTAAAAATAAATAAATAAAATATTTAGGAGATATGCAGAAAAATAAATGCCCTACATCATTAAGTTTAATATATAGACGGGGGAGGGAGTTTACTCCAAATCTAAATTCACTTGTGTACATGTAGGTTTCACTAATGAAAAAAATATGGACGGATTATCTTCTGCCTCATCTTCAAAGAGCACGTCACTGATAATTTCGAAACCATTTTTTCAAAAAATTATTCTTTTTTTTTTGGGGGGGGGGGGGGTCGCCAAAAAACTATGAAACTTTACTCGGATATTTTATTACAATCAAGGATATCATTATTCCTTATAAAAATTGATATTGATGACACTCAGTCAAAACTTAGTAGAAGAAATTACTAGCCTTATCGATGACAAAAAATTCTGTTCATTTTGAGGCTTTTTGTACTTTTATTCGTATGGAGGAACACTTATTAACTTAATAAACAGAAAAGAGGAATATCTTGCAGTGGCCGTCAATTTGTCAAGTCAATTGATAATGTTAAGTTTTCTTTTATTAAATCTCCGCCTTCATATTAAAGGACATCGTGTAATTCCTCATCTGATTGATATTTTGATGTTTCAAAATCGCAGCAGCCGACATGAAAATTAACCACATAATTAGCTTTCAATGTCGGCAAGATTGTTAAAGTTCATAATTAATTTCAAAAACTCTATGATCATTAAAGTCTTAGGCCAAGCTTAAAAGAAATTGGATTATAATATATTAAATAATTCATAAACTAACTCAAACACTCATAAAAGACATTTCTTTGATGGCGTATTTTCACACAACCTGATTCACAGTGCAAATTATTTTGACTTCTTAAAATCCAACAGTCAAAATTTAACTTAACATATAATATATAATTTTATTTAGTTATGAGACAATTAAATGCCATCAATTTATGTTACAACTTAAAATCATTAATACGAGGGTTGTCACAGAAAAAAAAATTTCGATATCATTTGTTTCACTAGCTACATGTTAGACTATGAAGTGAAATATTGGTATACATCCTTATCAATATAATTTGAATAATGCCTGTGATTTTAATTCAATGAAATATCCCTAAAAATAAATTTTCCTCTCAAGTAAAAGAATCTAACAAATAAGCTAAGGGCGCAACAGTGACGACGTCAAAATGTAATTCGTACAGTTTGTGAAATTGTTCTGGAAACTGTGCCTATAATAATATTCATTTAAGAATAAATTCGGCACTGCTTTTAATTTTCTTTTAGTTACTAAGTTTTGATCTTAAATACAAGTGTAACCAAAAGATTGCAGAGTTATCTTTTTAAATTACATTTTCAAAAATTACTGATTATAAACTTAATGGCTGAATTGTTAAACCGCGGCCTACATGTATTTCTCTGACGTCCTGTGCCTGTCTTTTCAATTCGTCTCTGTCCAATTAGTACAATTGCAAAAATTTGAAAACGAAACATTGTTTCTCGTTGTTTGTTTGCTTTTATTACTTTTTTTGTTTTGTTTTGTTTTGTTTTATGTTTGATTTGTATCCGTACTTGCCAACGATTTTACGAACGTGGAGACCTGTCCTTCGGATGAGACAGTGTAGCTCTAAGTGCTGGTACGAAAAAAGATCCCTAACTGCTTAATGGCCCTGAGTGCCGATCATAGGATAACATTTAAAGTTTTCCTCTGGCAAGTGGTTGGTTCTCAATCTGAGTAAAAAATTCTCGAGAGGGACGTTATACAACATACAATCAATAAACCAGTCGTAGCCAAATCAGTTAATTTTTATTAAACTGAAAGATAGATTTAAACTGGTTTCTTAACTGCGAAATGTGAGACGAATAAATTATCGGGTTTAAAAGAGAGTTGACATTACCTGTTAATTGATGCAAAACCAATAAGAGAAACCACGTAAGGGAAATCATATCATCAAACATAAGAGTGACACCAAATGGGCTGGAACACAAAAAGGACTAGGAGGATTTTACTATCTAGTTTGATCGACTTCATGATTCTCTTTTGTTTTATATACTCTATATTTCCAGTGTCAGTGCCACTTGACATATTCATGTATCGTTTCCATACATGATAGATTGCAAGGGCATTGAAAATCAGGATTTATACCATAAAGATTGGAATTAAACAAGATAATATCATTTGTACATTGTATACATTTCGGCCAAAAACTTTTATGTTCGTTTCGACTTTGCCTCTTTCTTGGGAAACTAGTGATGAAAATAAAGAAATAACTGTAGCCCAGCTCACACTATAGATGTAGTATTTTCTATTCCCGTCAAAGAGGTGTGTCCAGGTGTTTTCTGAGAGAACAAAAAACCGATGGAGACTTATACAGAAAATCTGAAAAATAGACATGGTCAAACTCGTTGCGCAACATATATTTTCCAGGATGCACAAAACTAACTCTCCAGAAAATTGTGGAGAGAGCAGATGACATCCACTAATGAAGCAAGAGCATCCCATCAGGAGGTCGCTCACGGATTAACCCATAACGAGATTGTGGTACATGTATGTGTTGTGTCAGAGTTCGGAGCTTCTAACATACGCCACCATTACAAAACCATTTAAGGCCATACCCACAGTCCCTACACTCTGCATTACTATAGGAACAACGGTAGGTAAAAGACATGCAGAAGAATATGAAATGTTTGTCCATTTGTTTGCTGAATTTTCAGCATTAAAATTGGACCAGTTAGAGGAGGTAGACGTTTCCTAATCAGTTGATGGATGCATTGTGACATCTGAGCAGTTCCGTTTGCTCTGTAACGTCGGCTTCAGTACTTGTGGCGAAAGAGTCCTGATAAAAATTGTTTTTTCACTTAGCTATGCTGTGAACATCCTAGGTGTGGTCCATTTGTGCATTGAGTCAGTAGTTTGATTATCTTCTTCCTTCATATTACCAGCAACGGTACGAATAAGTAAGATAATTTAAAAAGATGTTGCAGCCATCGAATTAAACACTTTGCAGTGATCGGGATGCCTGGGTTTGATTCCTATTCTCGGTTCTACGTTCAACCTAAGGCTTTAAAATAGGCAGTGACTATTTCTTCACCAAGCGCCTATTAAAAGAAAAAAAATAACAAGTCCTGCGGATAAGATTTCATATTGTAAAGGGTATGTTTTATTATATTTATTACTTAAATAGTAATAAAATACAGTACACATCGACTTGAATAAAACAAAATAATGCATAGACATGTACATAGTTGTCTCAAGCGGTTTGGGTATGTTTTAGCTGCTGATCTGTAACTTATGGTTTTATATACTAGTAGGTATTTGACTTTGATCGTAACGCATAAGATCCCGTAATGCAAAAAAGGTGCAATTTACGGCGCAATATTTCTTGCAATCTTTCGGGAAGAATTTCTCCAGTTTACAGCATCAGTCAGTTAATTACCTTTTACTCCCTAATTTTAAGCATATAATTTTACTAATCTGTATATTTTATCCATCTCCCAACCCTTTATAGTCGTCTCTACAAGTGATAAACTCGCTTAAATTGATTAAAATTATTTGTTAGCTTGCTGAAAATTCACTTCAAGCGAGTTCATTGCTGTAAAGACAGCTAAAAATAGTTGGAACGTGGTTAAAACATACATATTGGCTACAGAATGTTTCTAGAATTAGGGAGGGAAAGTAGTTGATTGACCAATGCTAGAGAGTGGAGAAATTCTTCCCAAAAGTGCGCAAAAAATATTGCGCCGTAAATTTTACCCATTTTGCATTACGGAATGTGTAGCGTTCTGGTCAAATACAAATATATAAAACCATTATGCTACAGATCTGCAGCTAGGTATGTTTCTACTTCTTTTTTCAATTGTACCTGATCCGTAGTTCGAAACACTTCAATGTCATCAAGTTGATCCTTATAATCAAAGTTAACAGTCATATCGCATATACAAAATTCCTATATTTATTTGTATGTAATAAGTACACGTATGTAATAAATTTGCATATAGGAGTATTAAGATAATTTTGATCTGTTTACTCAATTAATGCATAATGAGACTTTGAACAAATTAAAAAGCGGCTGTAACTTTAGTTTTACATTATCACGGATAAAGGTACAAACGAAGGTAACTCTTTACGCGTGGTCGTGTTCAGACGAAGCCTTTTTTCATAATTCACAGAGGTTTAGTACTTTGAACGATGACGCAATACACTGTAACTGTAGCAAAATAGTTCGTTAGGATCGACTAGATATATATTTACTAATGCAAACTACTTCTTCATTCATAAGGAAATAAATAATTGTTCTAATGAGGGCGTCCTGGAAAATATATCTATTGAAGAGTTTTGTTACTGTAATTTAACACCATATGAACCGAAACAACACCACTCATATAATATTGACTTCAGATCAGTAGGTTTATTTCCGTAACCCTAGTTTTATTCGTAATTTTTCACTGACAATGTATTATATTATTCTTTCTTATTTTGAAATCAATATGAAAACTTCTGCGATCTTGTCAAGAAATCATAGGAAATCCTTACCGAATGTCTTTAATGGCGAAAAATATAAAATCAACAGAATCTTCAAATACATCCGAAAAAAACATGCGCCTAATTGCATTAAAGAGTTGAAAAAGGTTCAACCGGTCTAGCTAGTCAGTATTCAAAACAGATTTTGGATTAATCTATAAGATTTTCAAATATAGCTACGTTTTTAAAAGTGGTGACAGCAAAAAAAAAATCCAAATACCTGGAGAACTCATGACAAGCAACAAAAAAGGGAAAATTCTCAAAATTCGAAAATCCTTTTCTTTGGGGATGGCGGTTGAGGTTCCAAGATCTAAAAGTACCATTTTTTCTCTCGAAAACTATAATACCTTCCTTTAACTACACAGGAAAAAAGTGGTATGCGTGGGGAGACCCTATGTATTACGAACGTTTTCTATAGCAAAACATGTCTTTCAATAGTGGGGGCGCACCCATAAATCATCTTCCTTGTCCGATGCTTCGTGCTTTATTTTCAACGACAAGATAGGAAAATTTTATTAACCTTCCATTCACGGCCTTTTCTCGGCCTCTTTGTGCCACTCATTCTTAACAGTTATCATCTCGGAGAGCCCCGTGGGGATCCGGGTTGAATAGGTCCTCAGTACCCCCTTGCTTGTCGTAAAAGGCGACTAAATGGGGCGGTCCTTCGGATGAGACCGTATAAACAGAGGCCCCGTGTCACAGCAGGTGTGGCACGTTAAAGATCCCTTCCTGCTCAAAGGCCGTTAGTACCGAGCATAGGCCTAAATTTGCAGCCCTTCACTGGCAATGGTGACGTCTCCACATCAGTGAAATTTTCTGGAGAGGGACGTTAAACAGTATACAATCAATCAATCAATCAATCATCTCGGAGAAAAAGTATGTGTGGTCTTGTGTGTGAGAGGCGGGGTGAGAGTAAATTTAGAAAATGGAAATAACGTATAATATTTAAGAATACGTTAAGTTTAATTTGACTCATGACTGATTTATTGTAATTTCTTTTACGTCCCATCCGAGAAATATTCACTCATGTTTGGAACATATACCAATGGAGGGCTTCAAATTTTGACCTTTAGTCGGTACTCAGGGCCATTGATCAGTGAGGGATCCTTATTGTGCCAACGTCTACCGTGAAACAGGACCTCGGTTTTTTAAGGTCTTATCCGAAGGACCCGCAACTTTCACACCGAGTACTGAGCATATGGTGAAGGAACAGTTGCCACCAATTTTTTTATCGACTTAGGTCAGTTGCGATCGAGATTAGAACACACGATTTCGAAGCGAGCGCTCTACCAACTGAGCTACCATGAACGATTCTCCACTCATGAAAACAATTGATAAAGTAAATATAACTTATGGGTTTTCAGAATTCGGGACCCCTTGTCTGATAAAAAAAAATGTCTTATTCCTAAATATGCAATGTGTCATTATACAAACTTACACATATAATAAATGAAACATATGGATTTAACGAACAGTATTCAAGATCAAAAGCCCATACAGTAATACAAAATAGGAGCTGAGAAAACACTGACCACCGGAACATCAGTGTGGGATAAGGTTCCATGGAGTGAGGATACCCTGTTTACCGATCACCCCCACCGTTTGCTCCTTGTCATGATCCAGAAATAACGGGAAAATCTTTTATTTTAATGCAATAAGTATTTTGATACCCCGGTTACCCATCAACTGGTTAAAAATAATAGTGAATATTGGCATCAAAGATTACTAACAAAATGGACAGTTGTTCTTTACACATATAAAATATTTCTTACATAAATGTATAATAATAACAGAACACAAACTCTTTATTAATTACTGTTTGCCGAAAACAATTGTAAAACATGTATATACAGTTTTCTTCATACAAAAGAAAATCCAGAATTTAACGTAAATTTAGAGAGTATAAAATGTAGTTTGCATCTTATAACACTGCCAAAGGTGGGTCAATCATCCGCAGTTGAAAAGATATATGATTTCTTTCGTTTGAGGAACGAATTAGACAGAAATCAATTTCTACTCGGTGTGATAATAAATTACTTTTTCGGAATTACAAGGATTTCATTCGAATACCTGGTGTATATCACGTGGTTCTTTAGAACCGGTCTCGTAAGCAAGGCTATATAAGAGGGGAAAAGTGGTTTAAATACCAGTTTAGGACGACACGTAGAGCACGATAAAGTTTAAAATTTTATCATGATTTATTCAATCCAACATAAACTTGTATATACAAATTGATTTTCATATTTTGCATATTTTATGTACACTGCGCAAATAAAGCTACTGCTTGTCGTTGCTATGTCCAAATGGTTTGTTTGTTGTTTATTGTACTTTCATTTGAAAGTAATGAATGGATTTAGAGTAGAACATGTTATCTACAGTTACTTTCATGAGAAGTAGCATTGATGTGATTGATTGAATGACAAAGCAGGGGTGTACTTTTTAATAGCTGAAAAGGAACACAATTAAAAATGTGTGTAAAAAAGGAAAAAAAACTGTCGTATTAATATTGTAGACTGAAGAAGGGCTATAACATCTTTTAGTGGTATTGCTATTTCAGGAGGTCGAGTTAAACCAAAACAAAGACAATCAATGTTAACATTACAATGTACCGGTAATGTTAAATTGAATTAGAACGACAAGGAAATTTTCTTGTGTGTGACAATTGCAATTTGCTCTGGAAATTTGCGAAAGATTGATTTATTGTATGTTGTTTAACGTCCCTCTCGAGAATGTTTCACTCATATGGAGACGCCACCACTTTCCGGTGGAGAGCTGTTAATTTAGTCATAAACTCGGAACTTAGGTCATTGGGCAGCGAGGGATCACGCCAGCACCTACTAAGACACGGAGCCTCGCTTTATACGGTCTCATCAAAAGGACCGGTCTCCTTGTCCCAGAGTGGGATTCGAACTTTTGATATGAGGACTATTCCCTTACTTCGCGACTCTGGAGCAGATGTTCCAAACACTGGGCAAAGCAGGTGACCAAATAAGCAATACATATCTATCTTTTATTTCAATTGTCATGGGGATTTCTATCCATCAGTGTCCTTTCTGCTCATCCCTCAACCTCAAAATACAACCATTCGGAGTATAAATGGTCTTTGAGCTTCATGTTATCAGTTGTACCCATATTTCATTCAAAGAATAGAAAAAATAATCGTAGACGTGAACACATCTATGTTACGTCTGCATTTTATGCAATAGTAGTTATAAAATTATACATAAAATAATTGAAAAAGTAACCCATCAGGATCGTATTAGGTGTAAAACAGCCAATAAAAAGTTACAAAGGTTTTCTATCAAATTTAAAAAAACACGGAATGATATTATAGCGTTAACGGATGAAATTAAGCATACAAAATCCCATTTAATCCTATTTCAAATTTTAAATAGGTAAAATCATAGGCAGAAAGAGGAATTGAAAACATTTCAAGGGAAGTGCAATACACATTTTTCTTTCTCTAATAACAAACAGGGATTTAATTGCCGTCAAAGTATGAAATGGAATTTATTTAATTTCCTACGTGCATTGTATGTTTACCTTTTCAATTTTTTCTGATTTCTACAACTGAAATTTGCAAAGGGTAAGTATGAAAATGAGATCGTGAACTGTCTCCAAACAAAAAACGAAAAAAAAAAAATAATAAGATCTTGATGAAAAGAGCTTTAAAAATCACATCCCTTATCAGATTCAGAATGTCTGATAAATGAAAATGAGAAAATGATCAATATTAAGTTGTTTAATAAAATGTTCTTTTTACATCTGCTATTACTCTGGTATTTAGAAACATACACTTCTCATTAATTATAATATTACAAATGAGTTACATTTATATTGTAATATTCTTATTACATTTGTAGAGGAAACAGGACAAATTGCTGCAGAGGATTTTTGTGGAATGATAGACTAAATAAATGCACACGTTTGTATTAAATATAAAGACATAATCTTAAATTTCAATAACTTATACTTAGATTTTAAGCAAACAAATTATATTGATAAGAAGGCAGTCAGATAAATGTTACTTGTAACCTTATCGTTACATTTGTTCACAGCTTGCATGATCGGATTTTTCGGAGAAGATTGCAATTACGCTTGTCCTTCTCCACAATATGGAAAAGATTGCATGTTTAAATGCAATTGTTCTAACGAAAATTGTACCACGTGATCGGCTGCAAAAACTACTCATCGGGTAGTAAATCATTTTGAATTCATTGGATTGAAGAAATTAAATACCAGTTAAAATTAGAGAAAGTAACTTAATACGTTAAAAACTCAACGTATTTAAGGTCTATAATGCGGAAAGTATTCTTCTTCTTTTTTTATATCTAGAATCGACATATTCATATTTAACCTTTTTGGAAGCAGTTACTGAGACAACAGAACCGGAAAAAGTTTCCTCAGACTACAATCTGCCGACAAAGAATAATGGTATTTGTGAAGCAAAGATTTATTTTTATGATAGAATTTACAAACATATCATAAAAATCACGTTTTAAATCGCCGAGGAAAAATTCAATTATAAATTATTTTCTCGCATATTCAGCAGTACTTTTATTCAATATAACTATTAAAACAAAATGTTTATTATTTTATAAATACACACATTGATCTTATAGATGCCTTACAAGAATCAGGCAACGGTAATTTCTGTGAAAAAAAAACAGGGCATTTGAAACCTGAAAATGCTGCATCTCTCTTAATTATCTGCATTGTCGGGCTTCTTGTAATTACTGTAATATTCTTATTATTGTACGTAAGTATTGTATTATGTCATTACAGGGCTCTTGTACAGTGGCTGGAACGTTATTGTTGACAACTTACACGAACGATCACGTTACACGAACGATTCCGCACGATTAACGCACGATTAAACCTGTTACACGAACGATCTTTCACGTTCACGATTCTACACGTTACGCGATCTTACACGATTGTTAACGCAAACGCACGATTCTTTACTCAAAATAGTACAAATTATTTAAGAATCAATATTTTCAAAACGAAATACGGCTTATGACTTATTTAAGATTTCAAAGAATTATCAATATTATTTCATAGACGTAGTAGAAAAAACGGAAAATGATATTTCTGTACCTAAATATATGCAAGACTTAATATTTTAGATTAAAAATAATTATTTCTATGGTAATTCTCCGATTAAAAAAAACGGATTTTGTTCGTTCTATTAGACAATGTATGTGGGTCGTATAATTTGATTGAATTGGATATCATGATATTCAGAAAGGGGGATACGATTGAACAAAAATGTCAGCATGGAATGACTTAAATTATAATTACAAATTTTATTCTTATGTTTCCATTGATTCAATGTCTGATAAACATGCCAATTATTCAACTTTTTCTTTTGCAGAAATTTAAAATTAATTAATTACAAATAGGCTCAAGAGATAAACACAGATAATGAAAACTTCTGAAAATCACGCCCTGTCCATTTATATTTGTCGACTAACTATAGTTATGTAGGCATTGAGAAATGTTTATTTCTTTGTAAAAAAAAAATATCTATATTTTCAATGAATTGATTTCAAGATTATCCTGACTATAATAAGAAGCAAATAATAATTGAAATAAGATTTTTCATAAAGGCGATTAAGATCGAAGTACGGTTTATCACAATATTGATCGCGCTATTTGACAAGAACTTAATATTGTACGCCTTACTATATTGCTTGTTTACGGGCGATAATTAGTTCGTTCTGCATTCTATTATGTAAATTGCGCTTTTTCATTTTATTTGGATTTGAATTAATAAATTAAGAAAAACAAACAAGGGAAATGCTCATTTTACATGTAACATTCCGTAAAAAACTTACAAAACGAAATTAACACGATTCTAAACGCACGATCTCGCACGATTAAAAACGCACACGATTGAGTCTGATACACGAACGATCTTTCACGTTACACGAACGATCGCTCATGATACACGAACGATTCTACACGATTGGTTTGTCAACAATAACGTTCCAGCACATGTACAAATAGCACAATATGATATTATGCAAGCAACATGAATAACCCAAACAGAAAAAACAGCCTATCGGATCATGCTAACAAATCATGTGTAAATCATGATTTTGATATGATTTCGGTATAGGAAAATTTCACATGCAAATGAGCTAATATATCATGGTTCTGAGATGATCTGTTAAACTAAACAACTAGCAAGAAAACCATGATCCTGGTATGATCTGTTGTAGAGCTAACAACTCGTATCAAAACCATGATCCTGGAATGATCTGTTGTAGCTAACAACTCGTATTAAAACCATGATCCTGGTATGATCTGTTGTAGCTAACAACTCGTATCAAAATCATGATCCTGGTATGATCTGTTAAATTGAACAACTCATAGAAAAATTCTACTTCTTATACAAATTAACTAAACACTTTGATATTTGCAATAAAGTTCTCTTTAATATTTGATAAATGATTTCAGTTACCAAAAATTAAGAAAAATATTATACACATATGTCACATGAACCATGACGTCATATAAATATAATCCTAGAAAATGATCTTCCTTAATAAGATGACGATTTAAATATAAAACATTATCCAAACTATTCACTGAATTTTATAAGAACAGAATCACAGAAATCCATTCTTCTTAAAGAATAATCAGGAAATCACTGATATCACTGCTTATTTATGATTCTGCAAAAGCATATAATTACAACATTTGTTCACTTCAGAATCAGCAGAGTGGTGGATCTATTATTCAGAATCACAAACACTGAAAGGGCTCCCAATGAAGTAGTCTCTCCTCTGATATAAGCTCTTTGTATGTGTATATAAGCACCCTGAAAAGAAACGTAGAGAAAGTGGTATTTATTTATCGATCAACATATCATTATCTTTAGATCATGAAAATATGAAATATTCAAGTTCTTTCCTCATTGCATTAGTGAAAAGAATTAGATTAATCACAAAAAGAATAATGTTGTTGAAATGTAATATTATTTACGTACACAAATTTTGTCTTAAAGGCGGGTCTTTTGAATTTGGTAATTTGAATGCAACTCAGATGTTAATCATGAAGATGGAAATGTCGGTAGCTGCAAAAAAATTTCATTTTTATAAATAAACAGTTTATATAACGATTAACATGTACATGTACAACAAATATTTGAATCAACAAGGTCAATTTGATGCTTAAATTACGTTTTCAATTCAAATCCATGTAAAGCTTTGCTATGTCTCTTCTACACATTTACACAAGAAAAAATAAATCATGCACTTGCTGGTAGAAACTATAAATTAAAAAAAGGTCAATAATAAAATTATGAAATATACTCACCGAGTATAGAGTTAACAGTCCAGCACTTATTTTTATTGCTTATATGATGCAAAGGCTTTTCTTTTAAATCGGCAACAAGAAAATGCGCACATCTTGTTTTCTGACCTAGATCAGCTGCAAACCACTGTACTACAGCGTGCTGCCCAGGAGGAGAATTGCATAACAAGGTTACTATGACTCTGAAACTGACCAGTGATCCAATCCTAATCTGAATGCCTCAAAGTTAGATTGGGAGTGGATCACAAATATCACATGAAGAGAAAGAGTTTTAATAAAATCCTGGCTGCGTTATTTAAACAAAATACATGTGTGCTAATTTAAATAATTATGAATTATTGTATTCGTTTGTCATTTCATATTCAACTTCAAAAAAATTATTGTCTTTGTAACTATACCTGTACATGCTGTGTGCATTTTAATTATTAAAACTTAATTTTCCTGTTCTCTTTTAAATAAGACTTTTATTGATGTATGCATGTTGTTTGATTCTCCAAGCTAGAGTGAATTTAAAGCTTGCATTTTCACCTATCATAGATGACAAAGTTAACAAACCATATCAGGATCATACAACCAATTCTGAAAAAGTTAACAAATCATATAAAACTCATGATTCTCAACAGAGAAGTTAACAGATCATGTGTAACTCGTATGGAGTTTAAAGACAAAGTTAAGAAACCATATCAAAATCACAAACTTTTAGCAGTTAAAGTTAACGAATCATTTCAAACTCATTTTCCTTTGTTTTCTAAGTTAATGGCACATGTTAGAATCGCAAGAAAATCATAGCAGACTCATTCCCCAGAAACAAACCACATCAGGATCATACTTCCTTATTTATCATCTATGATTTCAGTATGATCCATTTAATGGATCATGTCTAAATCATAGCTCAAAATCATGAATTTGTGAGTTTGATATGGTTTGTATGTGATTTTGGCATGATTTGTTAAGAAAAGTTTTTGTTTGGGTAAAATTTTGTGTTCGATATTACATATTCTAATTTTTCTTGAGGTTTAGCTTGAAATTCACTATCCTTTGTAATCAACTGCATTTTGCTATACAATGATTAAAAATTGTTCTCTTGAAAATAAAGACCAGTGATGGAGACCAATAAAGGGAACTTATCTTCTAATTTCTCTTCATATTTATGAGCAGTATTAGTTTTGCAAATGCAATCAATTTGCTTCAAGAACCGAACATGGATGAAACGGACGAAGGCTGATAGATTTTAAATAAATATTACGGATACAAACCACAAACAAATTTTCTTACCTTCCGCATAAAAGAGTTACACTTCATATTTTCCTTAATGTGCAGTGTTATGTCCTAATTTTATAAACCCGGAAATTGTAGTTATTGTAAACATGTACCATGTGCACAGAATGAAGTCCGGGAAATTTACTAGCAAGTTCAAATATAAGCGTTTAAGGAAGGCGTTTGAAAGGCGTTTGAAGGAAATAAAGAAGCAACAAGGTATCAATATTATGAAAGGTGACGAAAACTGATGATAATTGTTCGGAGTGTGTTCATACAGACATTAGAGGAGACAACTCTTTCCTGGCCTGGTTCAATAAATGTCATTTTTATATGTGAAACTGTTTTTTTTTTCTCGTTTTAATAGTGTCGAAAGGGTACATGTACCTTATTCTTTGTTTTTTTTTAAGTAATACCACTGTAAAGACTGAAAAAATAAAGATATTTTAAGATTGTTTTGAAACTTTTTTACATCAATCTTAATATTTTTTTTGGATATTGATTACTTTTAAAAAACAATAAAGAAAAAACAATGCTTGTTTTCCATAAAATGTTTAACCCAGGATAGTGACCTGCATATCTTTATCAATACAAGTTGTTTATAAAGATTCCAGAAACAGAAAATAAATAAGAAACTTTGAAAGAAAAAATTTAACTGGAAACATACATTTTCCAACTTTCCCCCAAATTTTGGTTAATTGTTCAATCATAAAATTGTTAGATGGTCGAATATTTCTTTAGTAAGAAGGGCTTGAGAATATAAAAAGATAATTCACCCTCTGGGGAAAAAGTTTTTTTTGGTGTTATTTATCCTTAAAAATACATAAATACAATTTGGAGAAAATATGCCAGTAAAAGAACATGAACAAAACACTTAAACAGGTACTTGAACAATATTCGAGAGGGAACTTGTACAGAATTGAATTATTTTTACCTACAGATTTACTCTTTCTTGGGACGTAATTGATCGTTAGAAATGAAACATGTTCATAAAATATGGAATTAATGTTAAACAGCAAACAAAGCTTTCATTTCTTAATTATCTTTTATTGATGTTCCTTATGTTTAGGAACAACAACTTAGTCGGAGCACAAAGAAAGTCTAAAGTCGTAAAATAAACGTCTTTGTCAAGTAAAGCCACTTGTGCAGATCCGAAGAGAACAATAATACGTATTCATGAAATACTGTTTATGATGAAGAAAAGTATAAATATATACTAGATTGACATTGTGTATGCAGAAGCAATTTTACTGCTCAACTTGTATAAACAAATTCCAATGCCGTTATCAGCTATATGACTGTTGTCAAACTATTACATAAAATATTAAAGTCCACGCTTTTCGATATCATTGACGGGTGCATTTTCAATAAAAATGGAACTCCAAAATTTACTTACCTTGCCATTAGTCATTTGCAAAATTACTTTGTTATACAGCATTCTGATTGTACACACAAGTACAATGAAGTTTACATCAAAAAGACTTCTCACGACATAAATCTTGAGTTTCTGATTGACAATATCTATGTTGTTGTTGGTCTTCCAATAATCCATTGGAATCCCAATGGGTACCAATTGCGGCACCTTATTATCAGACCTATTTCTGTTTATCAAATGAGGCGGAATTTGTGCAAAATTTATGTGTGAAAAGAGGAAGAAAACACTTGATGCGGCCTTCAACTGGACATTTAGATATATCGACGACGTGCCGTCAATTAACAATGGTTATTTCCATTTTTATGGCGATACGATACATCCTGGTGAGCATGAGATAAAGATACTACAAAGTCTGACACATCGACGACGGATGTTTCCGTTTTATCCATGACAAGGAGCAAACGGTGGGTATTACCGGTCGACAGCGGATGCTCACTCCTCCATGGCACCTGATCCGACCTGGAGATAACTCACTCTACTGCAACTTAAAAGTCCATTACTGTTTGTTGCCTCAATATATTTCACGAAACAAAATTGAACCAGAGCAAACACAGACCTCCAAAGAACATCAACGTCGAGATGAGTAACAATGGTGAAGTGAGCATCCCCTGCCGACTGGTCCCATCCACCGTGTGTTCCTTGTCATACGAAAAATCTGTCGTCAATCCAGTGTATATATATATATATATATATATATATATATATATATATATATATATATATATATATATATATATATATATATATATATATAAAATTTTTCGTATTTGGGACCTTACAATAAGTCATGACAAACATATTATATACGACAGATTTTTCGTATGACAAGGAACACACGGTGGATGGGACCTTACAATAAGTATGACAAACATATTATATATCTTTGAAAGATTTTACTATTCTTTCGAAGATTTATTTTAGCAATTTACATGTATCTTCAAGTAAAACATTTGGCAGGTAAACCAGGCAACATGTAGTTCGTCGACAGAATCTTACAACAGAAGTCCAAACACTATGCTCCCGATCAAAGGGAAATATAATTTACTTGTTCAAACTTGCAGAATGTGTCAAGGACATGTGATCTCTTCTTCTTTTTATAAACTTTTCTTTGAAAAAAGTAAAATATGGAGGTCGTATGGAGTTTAAAGACAAAGTTAAGAAACCATATTCAGTTAAAGTTAACGAATCATTTCAAAATTTTCCTTTGTTTTCTAAGTTAATGGCACATGTTAGAATCCAAGAAAATCATAGCAGACTCATTCCCCAGAAACAAACCACATCAGGATCATACTTCCTTATTTATCATCTATGACCCTCTATTTATCATTTTCGAAGATCATTAGTGCGGAAGCAAAATTTATGTGTATATATTTCAGTGAAAGCAGAAAAGTTCATCAAAGCAGAAGTTGCGAAAAGAGCATTTTATTCATGAGATAAAACGAAAATTAAAGAATAGTTAATTTAAGAACTGATAAATCATGAATAATTTTTCAAAACTAATACTTATAACGCAGGTGCAAGTTAATGGATGCAATGTTATAATTATGGTTTAAACAATTTTAGCATGTTAGCGTAATAAGGAAATGAATTGAAACGTTTTCAAATAAAATTTTAAGCAGCTAATGTATTTGGACCAGGGTTTGTTCCTTATTTACGGAAGTAAAGGTTGTGACAACAATTTCTGTGAAACACAACTGAATGTCAAAAGGTTACATACAAATAGAATAGAAGGAATTTTTAATCAAAATAGCGGTCGTTCTTACAAAAAAAAAAATTGGTTAAATAAATTGGAACTTTAATTTACAAAAAAAAACTTTTAAACTTCGACTTATTTATGTGAGAACTCTGAAACTTGATTTAGTATTATAAAAAAAAACTTTTAAAAATATTTTATTCACTTAGTGAAAAACATCGAACTTTTACCCTCAGAAGTAAAAACTATGTATATATATATATATATATATATATATATATATATATATATATATATATATATATACTTTGATTTACTTTATTGTAATACCATCTGATTTATGTTTGCATATTATAATTTAGTTCCCAAGTTTGATATTTATTTGTCATAAAATCTTCAGAGAACACTTATAAACCCGACCTCTCCCCTGAAATTATTCATGAACAAGAAATTATTTTTTAATAAAAGTTTCTTGCCATTCATAGAAAAAATTACACTAAATGTTAATATCGTCCCATGAGAGTAATATTATTGACTTTCCTATTTTTTTTTCTCCTAGAAATTATTCCAATTGCTAGATTTTAATTGTACAATTAATGAACAAGAAATTATTTTTTAATAAAAGTTTCTTGCCATTCATAGAAAAAATTACACTAAATGGTAATATTATTGACTTTCCTATTTTTTTTTCTCCTAGAAATTATTCCAATTGCTAGATTTTAATTGTACAATTAATGTTGGGTATGCTTTTTTCTATTTCTTTATTTCGATTTCATCATTAAAGCAAATGTATTTGTACCACACTGATTCTCCTGAATTGCAGCTCACAGCAAAGATGTTAGTTCTAAAATGCAAGTCAGGTAGATGACTAGTAAGAAAAAGAAGCCCTAGTTTAAACATTTCAAACATATTACTAAAGGCAAATATTTTTTTTTCACAAGTAGGTCAAAGTAATAGAGCTCAATTGTCAACGCCCACAAAATTAGCAGTAAAAGGTGACTTGTTTCATTGACATTTCAGCTGATGTTGTCTATCTTCGCATTTCGCAAAGGTATTTGTTAAGTTTTCCACCCGTCGATCAGAGTTTTGTCGTCGTTCACGGAGATTAAAGAAACTAAAGCAAAACATGCTATATTTGGTTATGAAGATACATTATCGTAGTTAACAGTGGTAATAAAAACTGCAGGTGCATCTCCTTTGAAAGTGTAAATGAGGAATTCGGATGGTGATTCCCTTTCATGGATATTGTGTTATTATTATACGATGGGTAAAACATTATTTCCGAAACAAATGCCTGCAGCTGCAGCATTGCCTTATTTCCTCTTTCACTTCGGTTGATATATAAATAATATTATTCTGAAATGATATTTTAATAATATTTATTATGGTTTCCAGATTTTAAATTGAGCAGGAAGTTTGAATGTTTGCTTAACACTACCATATTAGGATTTGGTGATCATTTGCAGTTGGTGTGCTGCTAAACTTATTTCTTAAAATAGTTATTATACAAGGAACAAAAAGGCGCAATATGTTTCAAGAATTATTCCAACACTTTATGTTATTATTACTACATGTACTTATGTTTTCGGCTAAAATTGTACTGTTGAAGAAAATAGCAGGTAAGTATCGATCGATCGAAATGACAAATACAGACAAAATTCAAGATCACCGGACTATACATATTTTTAATTACTGTATAGGGGGAAAATAACTCGCGGTGTTAATATTCGCTATATTCACGGTTTTGATGAATCCGTGAATTCAAGAAACAGTGAATAAGTTTTCAATATATAAAGATGAAGGAGGAAACTTTTCTTACATACCAATTCCGCGAATTCAAGAAACCGCGACAGCGTCAGAGAAGAGAAAAACGTGCAAGTTACTACCCGTGAAATTAATCCCCTATACAGTAATTCATTTTTTATTTTAGATTGTCAAATAGGATATTCTGGTCGTGAATGTGAATTACCCTGTCGATACCCAAACTATGGAATGAGTTGCCAGTCAGAGTGTTTATGTGTCGAGCAACTTTGTGATCACGTAAATGGATGTAAAAGTATAGTAATTTTTAGCTTTTAGCACATTTTAAAATTCCGAGTATGAAAAATTGGAACATTTTAATTAATACGTCAATGTGTTGCAGATTATTTGAAAATCTTTCAATTCAAAATCTGTTTAATAGACTAGTTTATAATAGTTTAAGCACAAAATAGGAAATTGAAATACATGTAATATGTTCTTTAAGCAAATCTACGATTGCTAAATTTAAAATGATAATTGGTAAACATGGCCTTTATTTTATTTTCCTATGACATTATGCACGTTAATAAAGAGAACTGCTAGTAATTGCAAACACAAAGAAAATTCCTTTTCTATAAAAGTTAATTGTCTAGAGAGTACAAAAGAACAGACATAAGATGTCTTTTTTAGAATGTCCACATGGTTTCCAAGGAGAGGCATGTCAACAAAATTGCTCATATCCAAGTTATGGTGAAAATTGCCAGTCAGAATGTGAATGCAGAGAAGAACAGTGTGATTTTGTTAATGGTTGTGAAGGTGAGGGAAACAAAATGTACAATGAAGGTAAGGTTCCCAGATAAGATGTTATGTATTAAAGGTATTTTCGTGATTTGCAGGTGGTATTAAAAAAAACAAAGAAGCTGCATGAGAACTGTTGTCAATCTTTTACATAAATATTCCTTCATCTACAAATGTTGAGATATCAAAGAATCACATCTTAGTACTATCAAACAAAATATAAAAATTCTATTCTTAAAGTTTTACATTGCGTACAATATTCCGCTTTCAACGCTTCATAAAAAGCACGAACCCAATCAAAGGGTTGCACTGCTTCAAAGTATACGGCATACATGTGTTACTATTTTTTTCCTTACAACTATTAACTAGTCTTTAAGAGATAATTTTAAACAATCAATTTGCATTATAAGCATGTTTTGTTGTGTTTTTTTCAGGTAGAGAAGACAACTGCACGTCTACCGGAAGATACAGAAATTCAAAGGCACTCCTTTCTAGCAATATTTTTCTTAGTTTTATAGCACTCATCCAGTTTATTTTTTATCTGTATTTTTCAATTTTCTACAAACCTCGATTGTTGTACATAACAAGGTTTTGATTGATTGATTGTATATATTTTAAAGTCCCTCTCGAGAATTTTTCACTCATAGGGATACGCCACCATGGAGAGTTTTTGTTATATGATGGGCACTTTTTAGCCATTGAGCAGAGAGGGATTTTTCGTGCCAGCATATACTGCGACGCGGATTCTCAGTATATGCAGTCTAATCCGAGGGACCGGTCTCCACATCAAACAGTGGGATTCGAACCCACGACGTAAGGATCAACTCCTTACTTCGCAACTGTCGTAGACGCTCTAACCACTAACGAGGTCGACAACAAGGTTTTGATGTAAGATGTGTATTATATGTAATTAACTTCATGTTTCTTGTTTAAGACCATATTATACAAACACACTTTTGTCATAACTGTTGAAATTATTAACCTGAGTCATGTTTCAATGAGTAAAATGAACAGATTTAACCACGTAGTTTTTTTCAATATTCATTAAAATTCAGACAAAAATGTAATTTGAATCAACATATATTTGTATGGATTAGTAAGGATAGTTGCAGAAAGGTAGAATTTGAACATCATAAAATGTTCACAATTTCTTTATATTTTGGAAATTTATTAGTTTTATTATTTGCAACAGAAATAAACCCTGAAATATATCCACATCCTGGCATTTATTTTTTGTTTGTATCATCTGTCATTAATTCTGCTTGAACATTATGCAGTGGTTCCTTTTTAAGAATAAAAATATTCTATTCTAATAAAACATAGGAAATCTCTAACCAATAAAAATGGCAAACTAAATGTAGATAACAGCATTTGCTTGCCTTTAAAATAAGGACCATATATCATTTCCTAATTATTACATTATGATAATTCACATAGATTAATATTTGGTGAGATTTATTGTTTAATTCCATATGCATTAAATAAAATTAAATTGATTTATTATCTCGAAAGGGTCTTTAAACCTATTTTCATTATCTTAGAAGTAATGTCAGGTTCACATATCCTAAGTCTGGAAACAACGTTTGATGAATAATTGTCAAATAAAATATAAGGCATGGACTTACAGTTGAAACATAGTGTAAAACAGGACTGGGCCAATTTGTATTAAAAACATAACTGATGGTAAATATAGGTTTAATAAGCATACAACATGTTTTTTAACATAATTTTAATTCGTGAAACTTCAAATACCTGTTGATTTTCAATATCCATAATTTATACTAATTTCCAATCCTTTATTCCTTTGTCGAAGAATCTAACTAAGAATTTTACACCTTTAAAATAGACAAATTAAAACTATGAAAGAAATATAGTAAAGTTTGGTGCAACTTGATGAAGAGAACTTTTTGAATAAAATGTTTATTGAGCGACTGATGCTTATGACTACTTTTGCGTCTCTGTGTAGAGTACACTATATCAGAACACTTTGAACTTAATAGTTTCAATACCACTTTTAGCATTAAAGCTGTTTCCATATGAAAAGATCATTTTTAGTTATCTAATCCAGTTATTTTTTGTCTACGGTAATATGTTCGCAATGATGGGCTCTGAATATGACTGTTAATCTCTTCTAGATTTATTTCCTACTTTCATCTTCACAGTTTGTTTTGCTTAAATTTTTTTTGATACATGTAGATGACTATTCGTTATCTTCACCTTTTTCCTTCATGGACACAATAGAATGTTTAGGTAAATTGACATGTTTGTAGAGAAGCTGCTGGTCCCTATCGTTAAAATCTTTGTCGAAATATTCTTTTAAGGTGGAACCTTGGTTTCACAATGTAAGTAAGCCCAGTCCATGTACTTGTACATGTACATGTAAATTCTATTGAGATAGAATTTTTAATTTTTATTTATAAAATGTATTTTAGCAAATAAGGAAATGCTCTTTCCTAGGAATAGAAAATGCTTTCGTTTTATCGACTAAACTAATAACTTCCTTTTAGCGAAACTTGAAAAAAAATATTAATATTCAATGGACACGGACATGATGAAACTATTATGTAGGTTTTTTTCTGTCTGTCTACAGAAATATACCGTGTTGATCAAACCAATACACGGTGAGCTTTATCAAGGTGCGAGAGATACAAAACACGAGACTCATAGCAACATTCTCAAAAATAATAAAGACGACAAACAGAAAATGCTTAAAATCGTCTTAAAAGGACGTAAATCAAGAAAACGAATAAAAAATAAATGTATCTTTCTACAAAACGGTAATTAGTATATGATTATTGTGTATACCTTACTAATAATCTATATCTGTAAACAATGTTAAGAAATTTTTTAGCAATCAAGTTTGGCAGAAATTCTAACTACAAATGTAAGTGTAAAAAGTATTATAATAGTTCAATTACAAGTACAATTAAAGATAGCGCTTCCCGTAAATCATCAAAAATCAAGACTGCTAATAATGTTTCTGCATGAATTGTTATTTACTAAATAAGAAGGCATCGAAGGACTACTTGTCTTTTGTAAAAAAAAAAAAAAAAACACTGACTAATACAGTTGACGGTTTACTTGGACATTTAAACTTGTATCATGCATGGAGGTGCAGATTTGATAATACATGTAGATGGTAAAACTTTTTTAGTAATCATAAGTATGGTGTTAAGAGTACTAACACGTGAAAGCCAGGAGTTGAAGGCAGAGTAGTCGTTTTCTTCAAGGAAAACTTATATGTGCATGCATTGAAATAAACTGTTATTTTTGTTGGATTAAATCTTGAACATTTATAATGTAAAAGAACTTCTATATATTTTTCTATTGTAAAGTATGACGTCAACTGTAAATGTCAGCGCTTTTTGCAAAAGTCAACAAGTAGATATCCAGTGGAAGACCCGTAGCCGCACGGAGGGTTGATCGTTCAGCCAAAAAATAAATTTAAAGTTTTTTAACGCTAATTGGTTATGTGGCTTTTATATTACCCGATTACCAGGAAATCAAAATGTTTGTCCAACAACATATGACAGCATATAAGCATCTTGTGATCATTTGTAGTTTGTTGTGGCCCTAGAGTTGGTCGGAATATTAGAGAAAAAATAGGGCAATATGCACAAAGTATTAATTAGAAGCTGTTATATATTTTTGCAGTTTATTCATTTGAATGAAGTAGTTTGTTTGAAAAACACAGCTAAAAGTAAGTATCTCTCTCTCTCTCTCTCTCTCTCTCTCTCTCTCTCTCTCTCTCTCTCTCTCTCTCATGTACATGAAATTGAGAAAACAAAAAAATTAAACAACTTACAAAAGTGTGCTATGTGGCATTAATTTCAGTGATTTCGCAAACTTTCATTTTAGATTGCTATGTAGGATATCATGGTAATAGATGTGAAATACCCTGTCCCTACCCAAGCTACGGAATGTATTGTCAGTCAAAGTGTTATTGTGAAAAAGAATACTGTAATCACACGAACGGATGTCGAGGTAAGCTGATTTAAATGCATACAGGCTATATTATTTAACAAAAGAATTTACATAATTCGAGTGGAGAAAGGGGTTGACATTCTTGAACATGGTGGTGACCACTGGATTTATAATGAAATTTTTCATTAAGAGTGAAAACTTGTAAAATGTTCACAGTGTTGAACAGGAAACCCCCTTTCCTCTCTATCGTGCATTTCTCGTGCAAATCAACACAAATCACCACATTGACCTTGGAATTACAAATGCAACCTTAAGGGTTGAGATATTTTCTTCCATAGAGTGTTCACCGGGTTCCAGGGGAAAAGGCTGTGAATATGATTGTACATATCCAAATAAATTATGGCGTATATTTTAAAAGAAAATAAGTCTGCGTTTTCGTGAATGTTGTAAAATAACCTCCTCGATCGTTCTCGAAATGTTGTTTGAAAGATAAAAGCCGAGGCGTTAGCCGAGGCTTTTATATTTCAAACAACATTTCGAGACCGAGGACTTTATTTCTATTCTACCATGTATGCTACAATCGCTAAATTACGGATAATAGTTTCCTCTATATATAAACGAATTAGGTCACCATGTCTCGATTAAGCTGTTTCATTTAACACCAGAGGTAAAATTGTTTGCTTCCCTGTGGATAGAATGCAGACGATTTGAGCTTTCGTTACATTAAAAATAGCCTTTTTAAATTATAAATTTGTTCGTAATATGTATTGATCAGTTAAAATGGATATACAATTTAACAAAATCATTTTCCTGTTTTACCGCTAAAATCACACTGTTTAATGTGTAGGGAGGTCCGTGGAATAGCCCCGCTTAGCTATAAAAACCGACATTTTTCAGCAACTTGATGCAATTTACAATGTTCACAGTGTTTATACTGCAAAAGACGACACATCGATGCGGTCTAAACAAGTATTTCATTCAACAGCAAAACATGCATTTGAATTGTTCAGATTTGATGTGTGTTTCTGAACTGATAATTTTTTGATGACGTTCGTGATTTATTGGAGAATAATGTCCGCCGGTGATTTGATGTAAAAAGAAAGAAGAAAGTAAGAAAGAAAATGTAAGAATTAACGATGATTAAAAAATAACAATAGTTAATTTAAGTTTATTTGACAAATAAATTGCGGAATTTTAACATTTGCAGAATCTCATCAATCGAGTTGTTTATCTGTGGAGGATGGTTTACAAGGGCATCGAGTATGGAGAGGGATTCCAGTGGGATCGTAAATAATGATGGGGATCAAGATGATCAATGTCCATTATTCTTAAGAAAATGACATACATGTATAAAACTGGTTTTGTGCTCTTACAGTTCTTTGCTCTTTTTAGACCTCTGCAGTTTTGTCAAGTATCTGATTTTAAATTTGTTTTTAAATGTTGAAAACTACAATTCCTTACTTTTTAGAATAATTCATTAGATATACTGTTAGGCTGTCGTTTAACTAATTTTTCAAAATAAAGGGTGTACTAAGCTTTTTAACTGTCAAATGTTTCTTAAAAGCCGTGTGAGCTACCCTCAAAATAATTACCTATGTGTTTGAAAATTGATCAAACATTATCGGTGATAATTTCGCGAATTTCGGCAAACAGTACAATGGTTGTTGTAATATCCATTCGCAAAGGACGTTACCATTTTTGATGCCCATTATATCATTTCTATTCATTGAAATTCACTTGCTCATGTGTCTATAAAACATATATTGGTTGCTGTAAATGCCCCATACTTCAGTGTATATTTCTTTGGGACTCTGAAAACGTTTTACAGCAGCTTTAATGAAAGTTCAATTTCACTCTAGTTTACAGTTTCTTTGCCATTCATTTATAATGCAGTGTCTCGAATATCCCTTATTTTCCAGCATCTCACAAAGAAACTTTACCATATAAAGTGGTCACATTCACTGTTATCAAGTCATTAAAGATTAAATCATAAGAGAAAGTCAATTTTACAAAATGTTATAACACATGATTGCTATAGTGTAAGTCATGGAGTTCAGGACATTATTATGAACAGCCCTGATATAAGGGAGGACATTCGTCCAATGCCATACCTTTTATGTAATCTTAGTGATCTGGCTAGGCTACCGATGTGCTTCAAATACAAAGTATTTTGAGTGAGATGTCATTTATTAAATGACAATAAGTATATATAACACAAATAACGATAAAGATCCCTCACTGCTCAATGACCTTGAGTGCCGAGTAAAGGTCAAAATTTGAAGCCCTTCACCGGCATACAGTGACGTCTCCATGTGAGTGAAAAATTTTCGAGAAGGACATTAAATAATATACAATCAATCAGTATAATCATATAAACATATTGGAATATATCTATATAATTACTTTAATTTTTGGTCAAATTCGAGAGCACTCCAGACTCCCCAGACTACTCTTTACTTTAGTAAATGCCAAAATCGCCAATACATCTATGATATAATATAAAACATACAACGTATCAAGAAGAACATGTGTGTAAGATCTCATCATAGCAAGTAAAATTAAAAAAAAGAGGAGATTTGGATTAAAACTAATTACATAACATATTGTTAATTTGTAAAGAAAGTAACTTTAAGAGAAATGTAATAACAGCAAGATATAAGACATTAAAGTCATTTTACAATACAAAGTACGTATCAAACTTTCACTCAAATTTTGTAAGAACAATTTTAGGATACTATCATAATGGTAAAAATGATTTTCATAAAAGAAAATTTCTACATTACTTGTACTTGATGTTATACTCGAAAAAAGAGAGGCAATTAGCTGAACCAACTTGTACTAGGACTAAATTCTGACTGAATGCAAATAAAACAAGGGTATGGAATATTTCATTTTAAAAGTTTTGATAATAATTTATTTTCATTTGTACAACAAGTAAACAAAGCAATCTAAGTACCTTTACTTCGACTCATTTTAGCATAAACTAGCTGAACTTTATTTCAATTGATTGGAGGAAAATAATAATATATTTTCTCTGAGATCTTCACTGAGTTTCATAGTAAAAGGATGTTAACAATAGAGCAGTTATACATATTATTATGTAAAGTGTCAGTCATAATATAACTGCTTGGGAAAATAAGTGTGATTAAGGTCCTTGATTTGTGAAAGTAAGGGAAAGGAATTGGGGTGCTGTAAACGAAGGACCCTAGGGTGATTTTCACACTTGTGTACCGTGTAACTATGTAGATCTGAGATTTATGTGTTTCAATATATTTTTAAAGTTTTAGTAAATATAAAATGTAAGTCTTTTATGAAAACTTTAACTTTCTAAAATTAATTGATTGATTAGAGGTTGCTTTACGTCAGATTCGAAAAATTTCATTGATAAAGAGACATCACCATATACCGGTAATGGGTTTCAAATTTTGGCCTTTTCTTGGCATTTACCGCTATTTAGCAGTGAGGGGTTTTACAATGAAGCGCACTTAAGTGGTTAAATGTTCTGTTTGGATTAAACGCTCTGAGTCATATTTTAAACGTCAATAATAACGAGTTACACCGAAATAAAGATTTTTATAGTTATAAGAGAGATGGTTAGAGAGTTTTTTGCTTCTGTAAAACACGTATTGAAACTAATTTGTACATAATTATGAAATTATCATGTATATTGGAGTTTCCATAACACATGTATTGGTAGAACACATGCTTACTCGGTGTTTATGTAGACCGTCAATTTGATTGGCTATTATATTTATGGAATACCTGTTCTACAGCAAATTATGTCAAAATTCCAAAATGTGAGCGGTCTTCTTGAAGTATCCATGCACATGCTCGTCAAAGGCCACAGAGATAAAATCCTCAAGATAAAGATCCACCGAGTCAAGGCATAAACAAAACTTTATGAAAATTTACGCCGACCTTACATGATTCTGGAATTTTTGGAAAGAGAGATGTAGAAACAGTGCCCCTAAAAAGTATACAGCAGGAAAGGATAATTGATATGTACCTCGATGCACTAGGCATTGGACAAAGGGGGGTAACTGAGAATTTTCGTCGATAAAACCCTGTCTAATTCATATACAAATTAGTTGCAATTAATTTTAAAGGAAAACAAGAAAACATTGATGTAACCATCAATTGTCGCCCGGGAAATATATAAAGTAAACAATGAAAATGAGTCTTGATCAACAAACCGCTTCGATATGTGTAAAAAGCATGCATCTAATTGATGGAGACGATAGTCGCAAATATTAAAAAAAAAAAAAATTGTAGTCGGATAAAAATCAATCAAAAACTTTAAACTTGATCAATTCTTTAAGTAAATGTTGACTGCATAAAATATAAATTGAAGTTAGACACACGCATCATTAATATTTAAAAATGTATTAATTTTCAATTTTAGAATATAAAACACTAACTGTGCAGAGTGTGTTTTTATCCGAGAAGTAAAATTCGATGTTCTAAAAAAGGTGGCCTGTCGTTGTTTTGATAGTAAATGATACGTAACTTTATATATTAAATATGAAAAACATATATATTCTTACAGATTCACTTCATGGGAGTAAATATATTATGCATCTCTAATTTATAAACGGAAAGAACATTCTGATTAACAATCTTCTCAATGTTTAGAAAACCTTTAGTTCTGAATAACTACTCCCACCCCATTCCCAATACACCAACACTTAAACTTATATGTATAGAGCAGCCCGGTCCTCCGGGCTGCAATGATAATGTTAATAAAATGATGCTGGTAACTACTTTTAAACATTTTCTGTATTATATGTTTATTATCTCTCATCTATTGCATGGATGGGGTAATGGTAATGTGTAATGGTAATTGACTGTAATTAACTACAAATTTCGATGTAATTGAAAGTAATGTGTAATTAGCTAAATTTTCAATTACAAGTAATTGTAATTTAATAATTACATTCCAAAAAAGCATGTAATTCACAATTACTTTTCAATTACATTCAATTACAGTGAAAAATAGTCCCCTTCCCCTCCATCTCATACACGTTATTCAAGAAAGGTTTTTTTAAGTACGGGTCTCTGTAAGAATCAGACAATATGTGTAAAAAGTGAATCATGAGGGTTCTCAGAATTCGATGATTTTACACACATAGGTTTCTCTTACACTATGAACCACGTATGTAAAATGAAAATTATTTTGGGTCCTGCTTACTATGGAAACATGGCCAAAGAAATTTTCCCAAGCAACCAGTCAATTTTCCATGGGGATGGACAAATAAATCACTAAACTTAGAGGCTTGAAATTGAATGTGAATATTACCAGAGGGGTTCTTAAATAATGTTATCATAAAGATAAACATTTCAAGTGATAAAACCATGTAATACATAGAATTTTTATTTTAAGATATTTCTTTTACGGGCAATGGAAGGTATGCATGTTTTGCATTTTTTTGCTGTTTCGGCATTTTTCTTAATTTGGGCAATTTTCAAGGCCATATATCTCAAACTTCTAGCACAATACAAGAGTATGGTATATTTTACATAAAGGCAGAGGAATATCCTTTTTGGAATTTAAATTCAAAAACGTGTGTTTTTCAATATTTACAATCGGTTGCCTAGCAACAAAAATGGATGTTTTGATTAAGAGAAAGAGACAAATTGTCAAATATGCAAGTTATTTATGGAATTAAATCTTACGGGTGGATACCAAAATCAATTTTTAAAGTAAAAACCTATTTCTGAGCCTTCGTTATGAATTCAGGAATATTTTGCAAATACTAATCGCCATAGCAACAGAAAATTCCCCATAGCAACAAAGAAAATAAATCCACTTTTGACAGACACTCATTATTCAGTGTTTGACAAACCACAGTGATTGAAGAGCCTCAGTACATTTTTTGAACTTTATCAGTCCCCAACCCCTGAAGCTGGAGAGGGCTATAGGTTTCCTCTGAGTCTGTCCGCCGGTCTAGCTGTCACCATATCTGTGTGTAAGTCTGTCCTTCTTGGGTTTCCGCACTTTTTTTCTAAACGCTTGCAGATATTAAAGCTGAATTTCGGCATGTGAGTGTATCTTGGTGAGTTACAGATTAAGTTTGAATGTCGTTACGCTTCATTGATAATTGATAGATTTATGGCGTTTTAATTTTTTGATAATGGTTTAAGATCGGGTTCGTGCTGCGCTAAATTCCAAAGGTCAACATGGTCAACTTGAAGTTGAAAAAATGAGTTGAATTTCAGTTATGTGTGCTTGTTTTTTTTTTTAAGATTAAAGTCATGCAGTGATAACTTCAAAATTTTAGCATCATACACTTTTACCTTGGTCATAACTTATGCATATTATAAAAAGACATTCTAGAGAAAAGGGAGAACCCGGTAGGGAACATGCATTGCTTATGCAATAATCTCAGAATGCTTGTATTAAAATTAACCCATGGCAACAACAATGAGCATGTAGCTATTATGAAAAGTTATTAAGCGCCATCATCTATAATGACCTGAACATTTATATAGGAGCCGTACATGTGGTATGTACTGTCTGTGATTTTCTTAAAACTCCCTTTATTTAGTCTTTGACATTGTTATTGTAAGTTATGCAAAAAATTAGTTGCTGTGTGTCATTGTTACCATGGCAACATGTCATAAATTTTGAAAAAAATATGGCAGTTTTTAACATGATTTGAGTGTTATTGTTAACATTTGTACCTAAACAAACAAGTGGCAAGGTTCCAGGCCATAAAAGTTAGACGAGTTTTCTTTCGATCTCAATCTCACAGTTACATGTAAAGGTTGAAATATATGTACAACAAAATATTAGAGAAAAGAGCCTTGAAAAATTTTCCAGAGATGAAACCACAACAAGCCTTCAGTGCTTGTTTTAATTTATCCTATATTTAAAAAAAATCACATTTCTATATAACTCACTCAGATGATCAATATAAAGACATTGTTTTGGTCATAATTAATATAGATTTTCACATTTTAAAATTTTCAAACTTTATTCTTTCAAAAAGAGCAGTGCTAGGGAATTAAGCAGAAAAAATATGCATCGGTTAAAATTTGAAACAAAAGGCCCAGGGACCACACCCTTCACCTGAGCAAGGGAGCTGGGATCAAAGCAAAAATCAGTGTAGCCTTGGAAAGATAATGTATATGTGGTCCCAATCTACCCTAAAAAGGAGAGGGTATGATGTCTTATTTCTTAAATGATACATGTATCCAATTTTACTTAAGTTCTTCCAGATTAGTACTATTTAAGGTGAGTCAAATAACAAGTTTCTTGATTAAAGCTGAACACTACTCGTAACAAGCTAATTCATAGAATGTGTGTCCCCCGCTTAGGGAAAAAGTAAACCATGCACAGTCGGGGGGGGGGGGGGGGTCGAACCCCCTCGACTGAATTTGTAAAATTATTAAATGTATACTGAAGCAAATAAAATATGCCAATATGAATATAAAGATTTGATTGATTATTCTTTATTATCTGTGTAGAAGATCCTTTTTATATGGAATATTTATCACACTGTACTTATGACTTTATGAGTTTGTACAAGCCAGACCTCATAAATTTTTCATTTCACATGCTAAATACTATCATTACATGTAATAAAATATAACATAAAACATAAAATGAAAAAGTAATTCGAAAAAAAATTGGATTGTCCGGAATGCGAACCCTGGCCCTCTCACGTGTGAAGTGAGAGACATTCACTGTACCACTAGACCACGGAGCCGCTTGACTAAATTGAAAATTATATACAAACATGAAGTTACATACATGTATATATTCACGTTCGATATATTGTCAAAATTTACACAATGCATGGTGTCTAATTTAACCTTTATTAAACAGTTTTAATAGATGTAATGAGAATATAAAGTCCGCCGAGAACCGAGAACCTGTTTTATACGTAATAACTCAGTTTCTCTCCTTCATACCCCTGTGCTAAAAAAAGCGACATATAATACAATAAATACTAATAAAACAAACGGGTCGGGACACTTTGAGAGGGGTGAGAGAGGGCCTAGGGACTTTTGGTATAAAATTACATTGCAAAAGCTCAAGACCCTCTTGAAATATCGCCCGAAAACGATGGTGTTACACACACACAGAATGTATACATTTATGACCTTGAACTTTGACCTTTTGATCTCAAAATCAATAGGAGTCTTCCTTAAGCCACAGGAAGTTGTTATGTAAAATTTCATTGCAAAAGCTCAAAGGATTCTCGAGATATCGTGCGGAAACGAAAGTGTTATAACAGACAGAATTTGAGAATTTATGATCTTGACCTTTGGACCTCAAAATCAATAGAGGTCTTCCTTAAACCACAGGGAGTTGCTATATAAAATTTCTTTGCAAAAGCTGAAAGGGTTCTTTAGATATAGTGTGGAAACGAAAGCGTTACAGACAGACAGAAAGACGGACGGACGGACAGACAGACCCGATTTAATATCCTCCACTTTTCAAGCGGGGGACAAAAAGGCATAATCCGCCATATTTCCAGTTCTTCAAAGCTGTCCCTACAACCCATATATAGAGAGCAGATCGCTTTTAAGTTCAATGTATTTTGCTGTAAAGATCCGACAAGTGTAGACTTACATCTTACATACTCGGTCATGATGAAATTATCAAAGTTAATGTACTTTTTCAAAAACAGATCGATACATCATTAACAAACAGAAAATGCACATAAAAACAAGGAATAAACGCAAAAAATCTAAAACCACGCAAGGAGTACTACATGTCGGCCACGAGTTTCGAGTGTGCAATCGGGTGTAACAAAATCGAACTACCCGTCTTACAGTGTCTATTTATGAGAGATGTTCAGCTTTACATGTAAATAGTATCCAAGAGAGCAAATTCCAAAAGCAGCAAGACATTACTTTAAACCACTGGTACTTTGTTTTCGTGGTTACACGGAAAAGAAGAAAATAATCTAATTTTCTCATGCTGTTGCATGCTGTTGGTGTTGTGGTGTTGCAAGGTTTTAGGGATGTATACATGTCACAAATGCAGATCTAGGGCCGGTGTGCCGGTCACCCCCCCCCCCCCCCGTTTGAAGATTTTGTACATGTACAGTAGTGTATATAAAATTTATATGTCCACTATCCTAAAATCAAGAAAACATCTTTCATTTGTTGACCCCCTCTAGTGCCTTGCCCTAAACCCATTGGGGACTTCATTGCAGCCCAGGGGACCCCCTGCCTTCTCCTGCCCCCACCCCCCTCCCAAACCCACCCCACGACAAAATTCCTTGATCGACTTTCTCGAATTTTCCTGTTTTTTTCTCAAGATAGGAGCATTAGCCCAATTTCAGTAAAGTAAACAGATAGCTTCTAATGAAGTATGCAAATTTATGGGTCGAGGCTATTTGGTACCGCCTGGAAGGTGGCGGGAGTTATCTTTCCATAAGTGTACACGAGTTATCTCGCATTACTGTGACGTATAATGAAACCATATTAATTCGTTCTTCGTTTGGTTCATGCTTATGTAAATATGTAAAACGGAAAGAAACTCAGTGTGTGTGAGGGAGGGTGTGGGTGTTGGGGGGGGGGGGGGGGCGGGGTCGACATAACAATTTTAATTATATTCAGTAGAAAACAAAGGTTTTTTACAGACCATCCTCCAAAGAAATTAATAAAAAAAATTAGAAAGAAATTGACGTTAAGTACTATAAATAATTTATATTTATAAGTACATATTTGCCCTGCTTAGAGATCACATCCTGAATAAATTGGGAGAGGCGCGCGATTTCCAGACTTACAGATACCACCCCCCCCCCCCCTCCACTCCCCTCCCCCCCCCCCCCCCCACTCACACACACAGATAAACCCAGTCAATGCAAGACGAGGAATTTAATGAACGGAATGCATCTTTTATATGTCGATTTAAAATTTTTTGCATATATTGGTTTGAAGTAGGCATAAATGAAATAATTAAACAAAAACGTTCACAGCAATACTTTAACGGCATATGATATATATTTCAATTAATCATTTATAATTAGATTTTTTTCAAACATAAACTTTTTATTCGAACTGTTTTAACAATTTTCAGTATTTAATTCCTATAAGCACTTGAAATCATTTTATTTTCTATTTGGCATTTTTAAAAAGTATCATTATCGCACACAAAATATTTTCGAGGAAAATGTCAATTTATTCCACGTCTCGAGATCAATACAATGAGCCAGAACAGTTTGAAATTGTTTTATTTAAAGCTATGTGTAAATGCAGCGAAAACATTACGGAACATAGAGCGAAAGATATTGATTTAATTCGTGTGTCATATCAAAGTTTTTCGCGAAGTAGCTGGATGAATGATAGATGTACATGTATATTGAAATGTTTCTTCCGACTATTATCAAATATAGGGCGTCATGAAAATGTGTCAATAAATGAGAACATTTCTCTAAGGCATGGCTTGGCAATGAACTTTTCTTGCATGCAACTGAAATAAAAAAAAAAGACCTCAAGAATAAAAAAAGAAAGCATACGTATGAATGTGATCCTAAACATGATATAGGCCTCGGAAGCAAATTGAAAGGGGGGGGGGGGTAGGCTGAACCAACAAAAAAGGTAAACTCCAATTTTCAATGCATGCCTATATTTAGTATATATTTGCAAAAAAGTGTGGGGGAGGGGGGCTAAGCCTCCCCTCAACCCCCTGGTTCCGACGCCTATGCATGAAGAAAACAGACAGAAACGGATAAACAGGTGTGACATACAATAATGAATCATCCTAATTCTTACAGGTACTAACTTACCTGTATGAGATATCAGAATATGAAGTTACCTGTAAAATCTTCAAGTTGGTTCATTTATTAAATATGATAAGCATCAGGTTATGAAGCTGCCTATGTAGTAGTAATATGAATCAGGATCTGATAATTTCTATCTCTACAACAGATACCGGCGTAAAAAGCCAACTATCTGTTATAGGGACTGCGTGTGTATATGTAAAAGGTATAATTCAGAAAGGAACCTTCATACATCAATTAGGTACTGCTAAAGGGTATGGAATTGCACTTAAGCTACCCTAATCAAGTACCAGATATTTAACCATTCTTGATTCAATTAAATAAAACATTGTGCCTCGCAGATACATATACATGAATAAACCGAACCGATCTTTTAGGTACTACATTTCAGCTCACCGACCTGTAACAGGTACCAGATATTTATGCAATTAAATTCTAGTACTTAAACCTTCTGCCTCTTACAGATTTCTGATAATAGCATACCGACTCGTAACAGGTACCAGATTTCAGCTCACCGACCTGTAAGAGGTACCAGATTATTACACGATCAAATGCTAGTACTTCAACCCTCCTGCCTCTTACAGATGTCTAATTATAGCATACCGACTTGTAACAGGTACCAGACTTCAGCTCAACGACCTGAAAGAGGTACCAGATTATTACACAATCAAATGTTTGTACTTAAAAACTCCTGCCTCTTACAGATGTCTGATTATAACATACCGACTTGTAACAGGTACCAGATTTCATCCCACCGACCTGTAACAGGTACCAGATATTTATGCAATTAAATTCTAGTACTTAAACCTTCTGCCTCTTACAGATTTCTGCTAATAGCATACCGACTCGTAACAGGTACCAGAGTTCAGCTCACCGACCTGTAAGAGGTACCAGATTATTACACGATGAAATGCTAGTACTTCAACCTTCCTGCCTCTTACAGATGTTTGATAATAGCATACCGACTTGTAAGAGGTACCAGATTTTAAGTCACCGACCTGTAAGAGGTACCAGACATTTACACAATAAAATTTTAGTACTTTAACTCTTCTAACTCTTACAGATGTCTAATTATAGCATACCGACTTGTAACAGGTACCAGATTTCAGCTCACCGACCTGTAAGAGGTACCAGATTATAACACAATCAAATGCTAGTACTTTAACCCTTCTACGTCTTACAGATGTTTGATAATAGCATACCGACTTGTAAGAGGTACCAGATTTTAGGTCACCGACCTGTAAGAGGTACCAGACATTTACACAATAAAATTTTAGTACTTTAACCCTTCTAACTCTTACAGATGTCTAATTATAGCATACCGACTTGTAACAGGTACCAGATTTCAGCTCACCGACCTGTAAGAGGTACCAGATTATAACGCAATCAAATGCTAGTACTTTAACCCTTCTACGTCTTACAGATGTTTGATAATAGCATACCGACTTGTAAGAGGTACATGTACCAGATTTTAAGTCACCGACCTGTAAGAGGTACCAGACATTTACACAATAAAATTTTAGTACTTTAACCCTTCTAACTCTTACAGATGTCTAATTATAGCATACCGACTTGTAACAGGTACCAGATTTAAGCTCACCGACCTGTTAGAGGTACCAGATTATAACACAATCAAGTGCTAGTACTTTAACCCTTCTACGTCTTACAGATGTTTGATAATAGCATACCGACTTGTAAGAGGTACCAGATTTTAGGTCACCGACCTGTAAGAGGTACCAGACATTTACACAATAAAATTTTAGTACTTTAACCCTTCTAACTCTTACAGATGTCTAATTATAGCATACCGACTTGTAACAGGTACCAGATTTCAGCTCACCGACCTGTAAGAGGTACCAGATTACTACACAATCAAATGTTTGTACGTAAAACCTCCTGCCTCTTACAGATGTCTGATTATAATATACCGACTTTTAACAGGTACCAGATTTCAGCTCACTGACCTGGAAGAAGTACCAGATTACTACACAATCAAATGTTTGTACGTAAAACCTCCTGCCTCTTACAGATGTCTGATTATAACATACCGACTTGTAACAGGTACCAGATTTCAGCTCACCGACCTGCAACAGGTACCAGATATTTACACAATAAAATTTTAGTACTTTAACCCTTCTAACTCTTACAGATGTCTAATTATAGCATACCGACTTGTAACAGGTACCAGATTTCAGCTCACCGACCTGTAAGAGGTACCAGATTATAACACAATCAAATGCTAGTACTTTAATCCTTCTACGTCTTACAGATGTTTGATAATAGCATACCGACTTGTAAGAGAGAGGTACCAGATTTTAAGTCACCGACCTGGAAGAGGTACCAGATTACTACACAATCAAATGTTTGTACGTAAAACCTCCTGCCTCTTACAGATGTCTGATTATAACATACCGACTTGTAACAGGTACCAGATTTCAGCTCACCGACCTGGAAGAGGTACCAGATTACTACACAATTAAATGTTTGTACGTAAAACCTCCTACCTCTTACAGATGTCTGATTATAACATACCGACTTGTAACAGGTACCAGATTTCAGCTCACCGACCTGTAACAGGTACCAGATATTTACACAATTAAATTTTAGTACTTTAACCCTTCTAACTCTTACAGATGTCTAATTATAGCATACCGACTTGTAAGAGGTACCAGATTTCAGCTCACCGACCTGTAAGAGGTACCAGATTATAACACAATCAAATGCTAGTACTTTAATCCTTCTACGTCTTACAGATGTTTGATAATAGCATACCGACTTGTAAGAGGTACCAGATTTTAGGTCACCGACCTGTAAGAGGTACCAGACATTTACACAATAAAACTCTATTGCTTTAACCCTCCAAACTCTTAGAAATGTCTGATTATAGCATACCGACATGTAACAGGTACCAGATTTTAGCTCACCGACCTGTAACAGGTACCAGATATTTACACAATAAAATTTTAGTACTTTAACCCTTCTAACTCTTACAGATGTCTGATTATAACATATCGACCTGTAAGAGGTACCAGATATATTAGCTCACCGACCTTTAACAGGTACCAGATTTCAGCTCACCGACCTGTAAGAGGTACCAGGTTATTACACAATTAAATGCTAGTACTTTAACCTTCCTACCGCTTACAGATGTTTGATTATAGCATACTGAGTTGTAACAGGTACCAGATTTCAGCTCATCGACCTGTACGAGGTAACAGATTATTACACAATCAAATGCTAGTTTTTTAACCCTTCTTACTCTTATAGATGTCTGATTATAACATACCGACCTGAAACAGGTACCAGGTATTAGTTCACCGACCTGTAACAGGTACCAGATATTTACACAATGAAATTCTAGAACTTTAACCCTCATACTTCTTACAGATGTCTTATTTTAACATACCGGCCTGTAAGATGTACCAAATTTAAAGCTACCTACCTGTAACAGGTACCGTATTTAAGAAAGATATGGAGATAACGAAGAGTATTTAATATCAAAGTCTATAATACAATACAAAATAGGAGCAGAGCAAACACGGACCTCCAAAACATCAGAGGTGGGATCAGGTACCATGGAGGAGTGAGCATCCCCCGCTGACCGGTCACACCTGCCGTGTGCTCGCCGTCATTGTGACAGCAGGCTCGGTCGCTATCACTTTCCGTGTCTTCGGTCAATTTTTATTATCATGAGTCTTTATAACCACATATCGACCTACACTGAAGTCCATAATTGTACAGTATGCAAAACGTAAGTCAGCATTTGTCTCAATGATAAATTATATTTGCTGACAAGGCCATTGCATCGACCAAGGTATCGATGAAGGTATATTGCTGCATGTGTACAGGAAGCTGGCGATAGAAAAGTTAAAGTCATCACGTTTATCATATAGCTTGGTTGTTAGATTACCATTAATGTCTTTTTCAAGTAAAATATCCAAGTATGAAACAGATGTGTTAGACTCTGTAGTATCTTTTATCTCAAGCTCACCAGGACATATAGTATCGATGTAGAAATGGAAATGACCATTGTTTATTGACGATACGTCGTCGATATATCTAAATGTCGATTTGAAGGCCACAGAAAGTGTTTTCTTCTTATCATGCATTAGATTTTGCACAAATTCTGCGTCATATGAATATAGAAAATAGGTCCGCTAATAACGAAGCGCAATTGGTACCCATTGGAATTTCAATAGATTGTTGGAATACCTGGTCTCCAAAAACCACAAAGATATTTTCAATCAGAAACTCAAGCATCTCTTTGATTAACAACTTCAGAGTACTTGTGTGTGCAATCAGGATGTGTTTTAATAAAATATTTTTGCAATTGACCAATAACCGGGTAAGTATATTTACGAGTTCCATTTTTATTGAAAAAGCAGCTGTCAATGATATCAAAAAGCCTGGATTTAATTTATCGTGGGGAATGGTTGTGTATAAAGTTGAAAAGTCGTAAGATACTTACCTCGTACAGGTACCACATTATAAAGATGCATGTTTCTAACAGGCGCTAGGTCATGTTGTAGGCGTTGCCTTTGTCCTAAACCTTTAACAATACCATCTTCTTTTTTAGACCTAAGGAGCCAAATTTAGCCATATTTGGCTCAGAGAATCCCTAGGTATAGGAGATTCAAGTTTGTTGAAATGAAGGGGAGACAATTATGAATTAGCGAAAAATTAATCGCATAATTAAAGAGGTTTTTTTTCAAGAACCAAGGGTCAGGAAATATGAAATCCATTTGGGATCATTATAAGATAGTCTAGAGTAGTCTAGTTTGTTCAAATCATGATCCCCATGGATAGGACGGGGCCACAATGTAGGGAAAAAGACACCTTAAAAAATATAGATAAATATTCTTACTGTAGATTTGATTTTGTTCAAATCATACTCCCCTTGCTTTTTCAGGGTAGTTAATGACCACTTATGCATTAAAGCTCTTCAATACCAAATGTATTTTTGCTTTTTTTGGCAATTCACAATGCTCTGTGAGCAATGTGTTCCATGAGTCTGTTGTTGGATTTATATTTTACATCAATAGGGGGAGCAGATTCCGAGGTCACTTTATAAAACACAAAAGGGACCAGAGGTCAACTTATACTGTACATCACTAGAAGGACTAGAGGTCACCTTATATTTTAATTTTACATTAATAGGTAGATCAAAAGTCACTTTAAACGTTAATTATTAGTTGACCAGAAGTCAACTTACATTGTACACTGTACATCAATATGTTGACCAAAGATCACTTTATATTTATGCCCCCCTCCCCTTAGAAGACGGGATTGTATAATGCTTTACTGCTGTCCGTCTGTCCATTTAGTTTCTATTTATTTTCTTAACAACCTTTGTACATACTGAAGTGGAATTTTTGTACACAGATTTATCAAATAAATGTGTTTTGGGTACGAATGCACCATTTTTGACAGAGTTATGCCCCTTTGACCTAGATCGATTGTATATTGTTTAACGTCCCTCTCGAGAATTTTTCACTCATATGGAGACGTCACCATATGCCCGTGAAGGGATTCAAATTTAGACCAATACTCGGCACTCAGGGCCTTTGAGCAGTGAGGGCTCTCCAATTTTGAAAAAAACACCATTGCTCATAATAACTATATGCTTAGCATGCTTAGTTTGACTACTTAAAACCAAAAGAGAGCGTAGGGGAATAAAAAAAATGAATTTCAAATACATGTAATCAGGAATAATAATCAGTGCCCATTCACCACAAAAACCCTCATCATGGGGTCATACACTTTACAATTTTGGATAAGGCCATAAAAGATTTTTAGTTTATACTATAGAACAAATTTTAAAGCATTAATTCAATAACAGTATTTAATTAGAGCTCCCACCCCTCAATGGTACCCAAGAGCCAGGGGCCTTGAATTTAAAATTCTGGAAGAGGCTCCCTTGCTCATCATATCTATATGTAGTTTGTTTAATTAATATCCAGGAGCAAAGAAAAAGAATTAAAGTACACGCATTTTAACTTTGCAATTAATGTAGCCCCACTCTAACACCAAAACCCCTGACCCTTGGGTCATGAATTTTAAAGCATTGAAGAAACCCTTTCTTATCATAACTATGCATGTAGTTAGTTTGTTAAATATCCAGGAGCAGAGGGAAAATTTTTCAAAGAAAAAAAGCCTTTCACTTTATAATTTTTATTGCCCCGTCCTAACCCCAGAGCCCCTGATCATTGTACAATGAATTTCACAATTTTGGTAGAGGAGTCGATGCTTATAATAATTATGCCAACTGTTTTACAGCTAGATGTCAATGAGTAAAGACGATTTTTAAAGATTGCATCAATTGTAGTGGTTTCGCCCCAACCTTCTGGCCCCAGGGGGGTGGAGAGCAGGGACCATGATTAAAAAAATCCCCTTTCATGCATAGAAGCTTTATGCCATTTGTTATAAATGGTTGAGCGATTGCAAAGAAAAGCTGTTCAAATGCCAACGCACAATACACAGCGCACGACCCCCCCCCTCCCAAAAAAAAAACAGATAGCAACTAGAGGTACTCTGAGCAATGAGCTCACTAAATGATGCTCTCGAAGAGTGGGCACCCCAAAGCGTAACAGACAGACATTCGGACGGAAGGACATACCGATTACTACATACCCTCCCGCTTTTCAAAGTGGGGTATAATAAGTCACATGAGTTGATTCAGGTCAGCAAATAAGTACTTTGATCTCCATATTTATGTAAAATATTAGGTGTCTTCTGATCTTCCTGTAGACGTACAATATAAGGTGACCTCTTGTTTCTTATTGATTTACAACATAAGGTAACCTTTGGTCTCCCTATTGATCTACAATATAATGATATCTCTGATCTCCATATTGAATTAAAATATTAGTAAACCTCTGGTCTCCCCATTGATTTTACAATTTAAGGTTACACCTGGTCTCCCTTCTTGTTTTACAATACTAGGTGAACCCTAATCTCCCTGTTGATGTAAATATTACTTGTCTTCCAATTTCTTCATTGTTGTTCCAAATAGTGTGATCATTAGTTTTTAATGATGTACAATATAAGATACCCTCTGGTACCCACACTAATGTACAATATAAAGTGACCTCTGGCCCCCTATTGAAGTATTGATGTACAATATATGGTGACCTTTGATGCCCCTACTGATGTACAATATAAGGTGACATCTGGTCCCCTTACTGATGTACAATATAAGGTGACCTTGTCCCCTAATGATGTACAATATAATGTGACCTGTCCACTAACGATGTACAATATAAAGTAACCTCTGGTCCCCCACAATGATGCACAATACACCTGTAACCTGTCAATATCATTCAATCTGACATCTATAAGAGTTAGGAAGGTTAAAGTACTAGAATAAGATGGCATAAACATCTGTTACCTGTTACAGGTCGGTGAACTAATACCTGGTACCTGTTTCAGGTCGGTATGTTATAATCAGACATCTATAAGAGTAAGAAGGGTTAAAAAACTAGCATTTGATTGTGTAATAATCTGTTACCTCGTACAGGTCGATGAGCTGAAATCTGGTACCTGTTACAACTCAGTATGCTATAATCAAACATCTGTAAGAGGTAGGAAGGTTAAAGTACTAGCATTTAATTGTGTAATAAGCTGGTACCTCTTACAGGTCGGTGAGCTGAAATCTGGTACCTGTTAAAGGTCGGTGAGCTAATATATCTGGTACCTCTTACAGGTCGATATGTTATAATCAGACATCTGTAAGAGTTAGAAGGGTTAAAGTACTAAAATTTTATTGTGTAAATATCTGGTACCTGTTACAGGTCGGTGAGCTAAAATCTGGTACCTGATACATGTCGGTATGCTATAATCAGACATTTCTAAGAGTTTGGAGGGTTAAAGCAATAGAGTTTTATTGTGTAAATGTCTGGTACCTCTTACAGGTCGGTGACCTAAAATCTGGTACCTGTTACAAGTCGGTATGCTATTATCAAACATCTGTAAGACGTAGAAGGATTAAAGTACTAGCATTTGATTGTGTTATAATCTGGTACCTCTTACAGGTCCGTGAGCTGAAATCTGGTACCTGTTACAAGTCGGTATGCTATAATTAGACATCTGTAAGAGTTAGAAGGGTTAAAGTACTAAAATTTCATTGTGTAAATATCTGGTACCTGTTACAGGTCCGTGAGCTGAAATCTGGTACCTGTTACAAGTCGGTATGCTATAATTAGACATCTGTAAGAGTTAGAAGGGTTAAAGTACTAAAATTTTATTGTGTAAATATCTGGTACCTGTTACAGGTCGGTGAGCTGAAATCTGGTACCTGTTACAAGTCGGTATGTTATAATCACACATCTGTAAGAGGCAGGAGGTTTTACGTACAAACGTTTGATTGTGTAGTAATCTGGTACCTCTTCCAGGTCGGTGAGCTGAAATCTGGTACCTGTTACAAGTCGGTATGCTATAATTAGACATCTGCAAGAGGCAGGAGGGTTGAAGTACTAGCATTTGATCGTGTAATAATCTGGTACCTCTTACAGGTCGGTGAGCTGAAATCTGGTACCTGTTACGAGTCGGTATGCTATTATCAGAAATCTGTAAGAGGCAGAAGGTTTAAGTACTAGAATTTAATTGCATAAATATCTGGTACCTGTTACAGGTCGGTGAGCTGAAATCTGGTACCTGTTACAAGTCGGTATGTTATAATCAGACATCTGTAAGAGGCAGAAGGTTTTAAGTACAAACATTTGATTGTGTAATAATCTGGTACCTCTTTCAGGTCGTTGAGCTGAAGTCTGGTACCTGTTACAAGTCGGTATGCTATAATTAGACATCTGCAAGAGGCAGGAGGGTTGAAGTACTAGCATTTGATCGTGTAATAATCTGGTACCTCTTACAGGTCGGTGAGCTGAAATCTGGTACCTGTTACGAGTCGGTATGCTATTATCAGAAATCTGTAAGAGGCAGAAGGTTTAAGTACTAGAATTTAATTGCATAAATAACTGGTACCTGTTACAGGTCGGTGAGCTGAAATGTAGTACCTGTAAAAGATCGGTTCGGTTTATTTATGTATATGTATCTGCGAGGCACAATGTTTTATTTAATTGAATCAAGAATGGTTAAATATCTGGTACTTGATTAGGGTAGCTTAAGTGCAATTCCATACCCTTTAGCAGTACCTAATTGATGTATGAAGGTTCCTTTCTGAATTATACCTTTTACATATACACACGCAGTCCCTATAACAGATAGTTGGCTTTTTACGCCGGTATCTGTTGTAGAGATAGAAATTATCAGATCCTGATTCATATTACTACTACATAGGCAGCTTCATAACCTGATGCTTATCATATTTAATAAATGAACCAACTTGAAGATTTTACAGGTAACTTCATATTCTGATATCTCATACAGGTAAGTTAGTACCTGTAAGAATTAGGATGATTCATTATTGTATGTCACACCTGTTTATCCGTTTCTGTCTGTTTTCTTCATGCATAGGCGTCGGAACCAGGGGGTTGAGGGGAGGCTTAGCCCCCCTCCCCCACACTTTTTTGCAAATATATACTAAATATAGGCATGCATTGAAAATTGGAGTTTACCTTTTTTGTTGGTTCAGCCTACCCCCCCTTTCAATTAGCCCCCCTTTCAATTTGCTTCCGAGGCCTATATCATGTTTAGTATCACATTCATACGTATGCTTTCTTTTTTTATTCTTGAGGTCTTTTTCTTTCAGTTGCATGCAAGAAAAGTTCATTGCCAAGCCATGCCTTAGAGAAATGTTCTCATTTATTGACACATTTTCATGACGCCCTATATTTGATAATAGTCGGAAGAAACATTTCAATATACATGTACATCTATCATTCATCCAGCTACTTCGCGAAAAACTTTGATATGACACACGAATTAAATCAATATCTTTCGCTCTATGTTCCGTAATGTTTTCGCTGCATTTACACATAGCTTTAAATAAAACAATTTCAAACTGTTCTGGCTCATTGTATTGATCTCGAGACGTGGAATAAATTGACATTTTCCTCGAAAATATTTTGTGTGCGATAATGATACTTTTTAAAAATGCCAAATAGAAAATAAAATGATTTCAAGTGCTTATAGGAATTAAATACTGAAAATTGTTAAAACAGTTCGAATAAAAAGTTTATGTTTGAAAAAAAATCTAATCATAAATGATTAATTGAAAAATATATCATATGCCGTTAAAGTATTGCTGTGAACGTTTTTGTTTAATTATGCCATTTTTGCCTACTTCAAACCAATATATGCAAAAAATTTTAAATCGACATATAAAAGACGCATTCCGTTCATTAAATTCCTCGTCTTGCATTGACTGGGTTTATCTGTGTGTGTGAGTGGGTGGTGGGGTGGAGGGGGGGGGGTGGTGGTATCTGTAAGTCTGGTAATCGCGCGCCTCTCCCAATTTATTCAGGATGTGATATCTAAGCAGGGCAAATATGTACTTATAAATATAAATTATTTATAGTACTTAACGTCAATTTCTTTCTAATTTTTTTAATTAATTTTTTTGGAGGATGGTCTGTAAAACACCTTTGTTTTCTATTGAATATAATTAAAATTGTTATGTCGACCCCCCCCCCCCCAACACCCACACCCTCCCTCACACACACTGAGTTTCTTTCCGTTTTATATATTTACATAAGCATGAACCAAACGAAGAACGAATTAATATGGTTTCATTATACGTCACAGTAATGCGAGATAACTCAATAAACACTTATGGAAAGATAACTCCCGCCACCTTCCAGGCGGTACCAAATAGCCTCGACCAAATTTATGCTAAGTCAGAAAGTCTAGTGGGTAATGGTATTTTAAATAGTGCATGAAGTAGAAATCAGATTTTGCAAATATAAAAAAAAACATGTTTTAAAATTAAATTCAGAAATTTGGAAATGAATTTATTCTTTGAATATTAAGGTACATTGATGGTATTAGGCATTCTATTTATTTTATCTCAATTTAGTTCAGTTTATTGAAGTCAAAAGACATGTACAAATGTATCTCAAAATTATACATGTTTAATAACAAATATAATAATGAGTTTAACATGCAACTTGTACAGTACGTATTATATTTTCTATAATGTATAAACAAGTGAAAGGCACTATTCTTGATGCACTCGCTAGTTGCACAAATTTTCCTAGATTACATAACTCTTTTTTATTCTGTTTAATAACATGACTAAGTAACTATACTAATTTGAGGGCACTTGGTCTTCGGGAGTATAGCACATATGTACATTGTGTTACAGTTTCTATCGAACATGTACAATTTTGCTAAGCCTAGCCAATGAAATTCATTTTTAATATTTACAATGCAGTCATCATTATTTTCTATCCTTTCTATGCTTGAAGAATACAATTATCACTACTTATAAAGAAAAAAAAAACAATATTAAAGAATTTTCTTTTCCCTGACCAGTTCAAATCATACCCAATTTGGACAATTGTTTCCAACCATTGATGTAGCAACAGGGGGCCCAGGGGGTGGGGGCTGCCCTCCCCCCATTTTTTTTCGAACGTAACTTATCACTGTAGGAAATGTTTATTAAAAGGCTCCCCCAACTTGACAGTTACAGTTAAAGGAAATAAAGGAAATGTATTTCTGCATTAAAATAAAATTTGGTGCTAACTGAAGGTGTGCTTTTATTTTTAAAAAAATATATATATACATAAATAAAAATATCATATATACCAATTATACAAACAATGATATTTCAATAAATATTTTTTAAACACCTGGAGCAAGCCTCTGTACACCAAGATGCATTTTAATTTTTTCACTTCATAAAAAGATTGCTCATGAGGAAAACTTGTGGTAAAAATTGTAAATCATGCTAGTTTGAACATCTAACCGTCTAAGCGCAAGATACTCTAAGTATATTACATACAGTGTTACGTAGAGATTGTGTCTGTCACTGTCTGATCTGACATACGTCTCTCATCAACGTGTTCTTAATGTAATATTTTTATTGCGAAATGTACCGTGGTCAGGGGAGAGTCAGGGCAGAGGCCCCCTTAGGTGTCACAATTTTTAAAGCAAAGGAATCTCGGGTTAAATGCATGAAAGCCAAAAAATGGAAAGAAAAAAGCACAGCGGCTTGCTAACGGCGTGTAATAATTATTTATTTAAAATCATATAGAGAGTAATCCAAGGGAAGTAATCGGGAAGCAAAAATGCTTCAAAATGCAGAAAAAATTAATATTCACTTTTAAAATTCTTTAATGCATACCATTTGCCCACCGATTTTTTAATTTAAAATGTTTAATATAATAAGATATTGACCTTCATTTTTCTATGCTTCATTTGTAAATGATTGTATATTTTTGTACTATGCATGCCTTTAAACACAGCAAAATTTACCATATTTTGATATTTTCCAGTACCTAACATGACTATTAACAAGTGTGAAATTAGAATTGAACCGTAAACATTGTCGTTTGAATCTCTAGCATTGGTTTGAACACAAATTTAATTATCTCCTTTCATTTCTGGACATCTTCATGAAAAGAGCAGATTTTCATGCGTTTCCATGGCAACCGAGGTTATAATTCAAAATTACTTCTAAATTTCACAATCAATCACACATTTTTTTAAAATTATGATAGAAAAAATCCAAATCTGTGACTATGCGTTGCCAACCAATTTTGATAATTACGGAGAATTGGTCTTTAAATGCTTATGTACAGAGACTTTAAAGAATAACTTTAGCTCCTTGTAATGTATAATTTTATTAACGTTATAAGCTCAGTAATATTGCTATGTATTAATTAAGATCAAAAACTACTATTGTTAAAGTTCAACACTATTTTTTAATATTTACGAAGTCATCATTTCTAGACGGAAATAATCAAATCTGTGAATGAGTGCATGACAAAAGTGGATTTATTTTCTTTGTTGCTATGGGGAATTTTCTGTTGCTATGGCAATTAGTATTTGCAAAATATTCCTGAATTCATAATGAAGGCTCAGAAATAGGTTTTTACTTTAAAAATTGATTTTGGTATCCACCCATAAGATTTAATTCCATAAATAACTCGCATATTTGACAATATGTCTCTTTCTCTTAATCAAAACATCCATGTTTGTTGCTAGGCAACCGACTGTAAATATTAAAAAACACACGTTTTTGAATTTAAATTCAAAAAAGGATATTCCTCTGCCTTTATGTAAAATATACCATACTCTTGTTTTATGCTAGAAGTTTGAGATATATGGCCTTGAAAATTGCCCAAATTAAGAAAAATGCTGAATCAGCAAAAAATGCAAAACATGCATATCTTCCATTGCCCGTAAAAGAAATATCTTAAAATAAAAATTCTATGTATTACATGGTTTTATCACTTGAAATGTTTATCTTTATGATAACATTATTTAAGAACCCCTCTGTTAATATTCACATTCAATTTCAAGCCTCTAAGTCTAGTGATTTATTTGTCCATACCCATGGAAAATTGACTAGTTGCTAGGGAAAACTTCTTTGGCCATGTTTCCATAGTAACCAGGACCCAAAATAATTTTCATTTTACATACGTGGTTCATAGTGTAAGAGAAACCTATGTGTGTAAAATCATCGAATTCTGAGAACCCTCATGATTCACTTTTATACACATATTGTCTGATTCTTACAGAGACCCGTACTGAATAGTAAAACTTGGACCAAGTATTTTATTAGTAAAATTTATTAAAAAGAATTTTTACATAATCATATTTATTTTCCCTTTTTAAATAAATTGCTGTGTAAATATAATGCCCCTTTTCATTTTTTTTAAACTTTTAAATGAAATTAATCTTTGTAAAGTGTACAAATAAAATTCATATTTTGATTTGATTATCAATTAATCCATAGGAAAATAAAAAGTCCAATGGCTTCTTATTATCCTTTTGTTTGCCATATCTTCAGCTTGTGTTAGAAGTTATTAACAGGTGCTAATTAGTGTCCTGGGGTCATGTACTTATTCTTAAGTACTTAAATAAATATTATTCACACATTTTGATTTCGTCTGTTGGTATTTTCATACACACTCTTTGACTTTAAATTTTAGTTTTGTACAGAATGAGGTAAATACCCACATTTTGAGATAAATTTGTGATGCTGAAATAAGGAAATATTAAGGCAAAAAAGCATCCATAGTATGTTAAACCTTAATTCTAGCTTTAAAATGATTCCAAATTTTCAACACATGAATTAAGGTAAAACCAGGAATAAACTTTCTACTAGTCAGTATCTACATGTATGCATTTTTCTCACAAATACCCCAGTGGAAAAAATCTTCAGCGTGGCAGGAAAATGGTCATATAATATAGATATTAAGTTCGGGGACACAGTATTTTAAATTTTATGAAGATTTAATAATATTTCTGTAAAAATGTTGTAAAATAATCTGTTAAAAATAGTACATGACTTTTTACTTTCATACGTTAATATCCTTGAATGTAATTTGTAATTTAATTAATTACATTTGCAAAGTAATTGTAATTTAAAATTATTACATTTCAAAATCCATGTAATGGTAATGGTAATTTAATTGAAGTTTTTGGGAAGTAATTGTAACTAAATTAATTACTTTCCTATGTAATTGACCCCATCCCTAATCTATTGCAAAACTTGCGTGGTCTCACGCTTTTTTAATTAGTATGATTAATTAGATCATTGAGCATTTTGATTGAAGTAATAAATAATTTTTATTATTTCCTCTTTTACACGTGTGACATTTTTAATAGTACTTAATTTCCAAGATGAAGGAAATTAAAATGTTTACATCAAACCACTTTGGAATTTTCAAGTTTAAAAAAAAACCAATACCAGTCAAGGAACTAATTGAGCAATATGTGTAAAGGTTTATTCAGAGGTTCTGATTTATTATCATTACTTGTTTGGTTAACTGAAGTTGTATGTTTCAAATACAATCGGAGCAGTAAGTATCAGTCATGTTTCAGTTTCAATTCTCTCTCTCTCTCTCTCTCATTTTTTAGACTTTCTTTCAGATTTGCTTAGGCAGATATTTCCTGTGTATAGTGAAGTACCGTATCGTTTATTGATCTAATTATTTTAACTGTCAAGCATAAAAACTTAAAAGATGTTGAGTAATTTAGAGAAAAAAATGAAATCATTCGGTTTATAGAGTGAAGTGTAGAAAGTTTCGGTTTTTTAAATAATCCTCTATATGTATAACATTTACAATATCTAATTTTTTTTTAAAGTTAAATTAATTTTTCACTAATGTAAATGATTTTATCTTAGTTTGTTCAGATGGATATTATGGTTACATGTGTAACTTTGAATGTCCCTACCCAAACTACGGAGTGCAATGTCAGTCAGAATGCTGGTGTTATCAGCAACATTGTGATCATATAAAGGGATGCACAGGTAGTGAAGATATACATGAAGTATGATACAAACAATCAATATTTTTAACACGAAATGAAAAAAAATTATAAAGGCCACATTTTAATTGTGCAACGCCTACTCTGTGAAGCAGAATCATTGTTATCATAAAGTCAGAGTACCAAATAAGATTATTTATTAAAGATATTTATTGATTGCATGATCCTTTGTATTTTCCTTAAAGGTCATGATCAATGATAAAACCGAAGATATACCTTCCTACTCGATCTCTATTCACAAGTAGAATTTCCTCACAATCTCATACATCTGATAGACTAAAGTAATTTCCTTGAATTTCAGCATTAAAATTTATGCTATGAATAGTTATTTGTTATCCTTTCAAAAAGATATAGCAAAATTATTAGTTCATGCAAATTGTTTAAGGGGTCACTCGGTAATTACCGTGAAAAAGTCATCCATTCCCTTCATTTCTTTTCTACTTTTTTTTCTCTGAAATTTATCTTTAATATCATTGTTCTTTGTGCAGTATTTACGCAGCTGTCCAAAAAGCATACAAAAAATGCAAAACACGCACAAAAGTAGATTATATTCCTCATTCTTCTTATAAATATATGAATTTGTAGTTATGTCAAATATGAGTACTCCTCAGATCTCTTTTTAATAAAGTTTAAATTTATCAAAAATATATATCAAATCAATAAATTTTATGTAATGGCATATCTATTTTTTAGGCTCTGCAATCATGCAATATTGTATAGTAAGAAAAAACATATATCAAACACAAAACTGTGCTCAAACTTTGGAGAATTTTAATTAGTTAACCCTACAGCATCACGCATGGAGATTTATTTCTAAATACAGAATAACACATAATGGTGTTCAAAAGTACATTGAACATATATATACCGTAAATCTGGAATTTTTTGCTGTCGATAAATTTTTAGCAAATTTGCGATTTCATTGCATTCGCAAAAATATTTTTCTTAAAAATAAATTACCTATAAGAAAATGTAAACAAAGCAGTGGTCATTCGCAAAATTTTTAAACGTAAAAATTAATCAACAGCAATTCAACCCGGATTCGCAAAATAAAATCGACGTAAAAATTTCCAGATTTTCGGTATTAATCAGGTTATATAGCATATGAATAATATCCACTATCTCCATGTAAGTTTAAAGAATAGATCATAGCTCAATGAAAACAGAAAATTGGAATGTATGTTACATATATATATATAAAATTCCAATCTTCATTTTATTTATTGATTCCCTGTGTTTTGATTGGTCGAGAACACATTTCAGAACAAGTTTACACATCGATAAAATTTTCAATCAGAACTACTTTCTTGACCAAGCTTTCGGTCTATCGTATAAACAATGACTAATTGAAAGCAGTTAAATTTCTGGCCCGTTTTAGCTAAATTATGAATATAAGAAACTTCAAATTTAATTAAATAAAACAAAACTGGCGACAAATAGGACTAACCAGCTGACAGACGCCATGTTGGATCACGGGTATGAATTTTAAAAATTTTGATGTCATATTCAGCTCAGTTTGTATCGTTGTTACAGGGAAAAGTAACGTACCTCAAACTCTTGCCTTATTATCATCAAATTCATCTTTACTTTCTATATTGTTCCTCAATCTTTGACAAAACCAGTGTGCAAACCGAAGGCGTCGTCGGTCAGTTGTCGTTAAAGTCAACATGGGCATGGTCAAGGACGAACTATTCTGATGTAAATTTGTAATTACAATATTTGTTAACTGAAACAACATTCAGTAAGTTTTTATGAGTTTATTTATTGATTGTTTTGACAAAATAAAAGCTGAACTCTATCGAATTTCGTCTCTATTACGTTCCTTTGCGGTATTAAGTATTCCTAAGCCGTCCAGAAATAATAGATTGTATGGCGGCCTCAAAGATAAATAATTAATTTTCTTTAATTCGTAATTGGAATTATAAGAATGAAACGTTCTTTTTGAAAAATTTATCGCTGTGTAAAAGAACGTTTAATCCTATAATAAAAAAAGTGAAACAGTCACTTGCAGGCATATTTACATAGAAATTAGAGGGTTTTTAAGCCCGTTTCATAGAAAAAGAGAGGCAAAATGTATACAAATATTTTTGCAGTACCAGAACTACTATTGTTTTTTATTTGTTTTACAAAAATAGTATTTTTAGTTAATACCAAAAGGAATTAATTAGTGAAAAAAGCAAAATGTTCGGTTTTCGGAATGCAGTGTAAGTTTTTTTTTAATAATCCTCCTTATTATATACCTAATGTATATCACTTTTACTGTTGATTTTACGCTATCACGTGACGTTGTGATCTGACTTTCCAGATCACCACACTGTGGTTTTCTGAATCCATATCTATGGCACGCCAAATTCCCAAAAATGAGCTTAACATAGTTTCATAGTCGATAAACTAGGTTTATCGATTGTAAACTATAGTTTACAGACTGTAAACTATAGTTAACAACGTTAATCTATATTTTACATCTGTAAACTATAGTTAACGCGATAATCAATGTTTCACAACCGTAAACTATACTTAACACCCAAAACAATCATTTGCGATTGCAAAACATAGATTATCTGATAAATACAGTTTCACGATTTGTAAACTATAGTTTACAAACCGTAAACTATAGTTAACGATTTGATAAATATAGTTTCACGATTTCTAAACTATGGTTTACAACTCTTAACTATAGTAAACGATCGTAAATTATAGTTTACAAACGTGAATCTATGTTCATCAACAAAATCTATTTTTAACGTTTTATTACAGACAGATAAACTTAGATTAGCATTCGTAAACTATAGTTTACAGATGAAAACTATACTTTAAAACGAATCGTTAACTATAGTTTACGGTTTGTAAACTGTAGTTTACAGTCGATAAACCCAGTTTATCACTAGTGAAACTATGTTTAGCTCATTTTTGTGAATTTGGCGTGCCATACATATCACCACTTTCTGAGACTGATGACGAAGTACGCAGAAACATTACATTATTTTTCTTGCGCGTTGAAAAATCCCTTGTTATTATACTTTGTTTTATGGATAAATGTTGTACAATTGATCTCTATGTTTTATTTTGCTATATTTTGCTAGTTATGACGAGAAATTGATCATTATAAGAAATTGATCATTATAACTGTAACTTGATCCGAAGATATCACGTTTCGCTGATAGGCACGGATCATCAGAATAAACTCGACGCTTCGTCTCGTTTGATCTGATGATTCGTGCCTGTCAACTCGAGGTGATATGACCCTTCGGATCAAGTTACTGTTCTAATATTATATATTTATCTTAAATATTTATGAATCAATTCCTAAAAGATTTTAAAGTTTAATTATTTCTTTACTAATTTACACGCTAGTTTGTCCCGCTGGATATTTCGGTTCCAGTTGTAAACTTGAATGTCTCTATCCAACCTACGGAGAGGGTTGTCAGACAACTTGTAATTGTGAGGAACAGTATTGTGATCACAAGAACGGGTGTCAGTATATCTTAGATTGTAACGTAGGATATTTTGGTACAAAGTGTAAAGAAAAGTGTAGCTACCCAAACTATGGAAAAGATTGCAAGTCAACTTGCTCTTGTGGACAACAATTTTGTGATCACGTGAACGGATGCCAAGGTAATCAAGCATAGATACTTAAAGATTGAATGAGACATTACAAATGCTCATATTCCAAGTTAATGGTAATAAAATAATGTTCTATTAATATAAATAACATTCAAACTTTTTAACACTTTCTCGTAAGTATTCCATTCAGATATCAAAATAAAAACATGGCTTTAATTAAATTTGATTAATTTGATTAAAACTGCTTGTATGGAGGATGTAGTGAATTATCAATTTTCATTTTTTTTATATAAGATTGTACAGCAGGATATTTCGGTAAAAATTGTGAATTACGCTGCCTCTTCCCTAACTATGGGAAGAACTGTCAGTCAACATGTAATTGTGGAGAACAGTTTTGTGATCCCGAGTGGGGGTGTCTTCGTAGAAGGGATTGTTATGAGGGATATTTTGGTCTATCTTGTGCACATCATTGCCGCTACCCAAACTACGGGAAGGATTGTGAATATAAGTGCCTTTGTGAATACAAGTATTGTGATCACGTTAGCGGATGCCAAGGTATTCTACCGTATAACAGGTTTCTTAAACGGGTGTAATTTCTTGCAATTTGATTGCCCAAAGGTATTCCAATTAATATTTGCATGCCAATAAAAATCTAATTTTTTTTACGTACACACAGAGTTTCACGGGAAAACCATCTTTTAGATGCGTTCTCAGTAGTCTAAGTTTGTAAAGTTCGTACCAGAATTTGATTAAAATCAATACCATGTTAAAAATACAGTGTGAAACAACACACAGATCTTTTTCATTTAGTTTTTATGCACAATGGTGCATATTTTAACGATTAAAATTTTACTGGACTACTTCAAAACCGCTGAAATAATGTGAACATGTAAATGGATGCCAAGGTAGTAGTATGTTTATTTTTATATTTTAATTCACAAAACAAATAACATTTTGTGACGTGCATTAGAACTAAGCAAATGTACATTTTTTGTTTTATAAGAGATTTTGAATATTTCACTTTTACGTTCTATTGGTCACTGAGTTGTATGCGAGTCTATGTTAATTTACATATATTAATCTACAGATTTTTTTTAATTTGATTCACACCTTGACGCCGCGATGTAAATATTACTTGAGCTTAATGATCTTGGGTGTATGTTATAATTGTAACCAATGCCAAGAAAACATTACAATGTCTTGTTTCCTCTGCTGCGTAATCTTTGGCTTCAGTTACTTAGGATTACGATACTTTCTTCGTATGAAATGCTACAGCTGAGTAAGTATTCACATTTAGCAAAATTTTTGTTTTTAGTTTTAAAGAGCAAGATGTTTTGTAAAACTGTCTATAATATAATGGGAATTTATATATTTATGCCAAATTTCAAAAGTTAATAAAGTATTTCTTTTTATATCCAGTAGGTGTAGAAACCTTAAGCGTATTTATATAGTAAATCATTTTCAAGCTAATGTTTTGAGGACTTCGGATCACGCAGTGAATTGACGTTGTGAATTGTCTTGGGTGGACTCGCTTCAGTTAAGAACATTCTGAACCTGGGATACAAGTTGAACTCTTTTGATTTAATTGGGTTTTAGCTCACCTGATGAATTAAGGAACTCATGTAGTGTATATTCAATTTTTTTCAAATCATGACCCCTGGGGGTAGGGTAAGACTACAATGGCTGATCAAAGTTTTACATAGGAATATATAGGAAAAATCTTTAAAAATCCTTTTCTCCAGAATCACTGGGCTAGGAAAGATGAAACTCAAGTGCAAGCATCCTCAGGTAGTGTAGATTCAAGTTTGTTCAAATCATGAACCATGGGGTAGGGAGGGGCCACAATGGCTGATCAAATTTTTTCATAGGCATATAAAGGAAAAATCTTTAAAAATCTTCTTCCCAAGAACCACTGGGCAAGGATAGATGAAACTCATGTGCAAGCATCCTCAGGTAGTGTAGATTCAAGTTTGTTCAAATCATGAACCATGGGGTAGGGAGGGGCCACAATGGCTGATTAAAATCTTTTATAAAAATTTTCTTATCCAGAACCACTGGGCCAGGAAAGAAGAAACTCACGAGGAAACATCCTTATGTAGTGTAGATTCAAGTTTCTTCAAAGCATGACCCCCGGGTGTAGGATGGGGTCACAATGGGGTATAACAGTTATACATAGGAACGGGGATGGGGTAATCGTAATCAGTAATTGTAAATAATCAGCTGTAATCGACATATAGTGGACACGTTATTGGTTATAATGGGTTTTCTTGTGTGGAGACGCAACACGTGAGGACATGGTGGAATCAGGGGAATACAGAAAGCGAAAGACAGCATTGTTAAAAAAAAAGTTAACTGTAGAAGGAAAATGTCCAGTGAAGACCCTTTGCTTGTTTTCCTCGTGTTGCTTATTTTTTAAACCAATGTAGATAAATTAATAATTAATTTAATATTTGTTGTTTACAAGAGGCATCCAAAAATGTAAATATGTTACCATTTGAACCCATCATAGCTAGAAAATGTGCTGTGAAAAAGAATATCACAAACTAGTAAACCAAAACTTAGAAATTGAATTTTAGCATTTTAGGGCTACGAATAATTTTAATAGCTTAGAAAATCTGTAAAATATATACTTTTCGTCCTTTACAGTACTTTGTGCGCAGAAAACGAAAGAACATTCAAAATAAACTTTTTTTCAAGAGTGTCAACCTGGACTGGTTCCCAAGGAGAGTCATGTCAAAAAATTGCTAATATCCATATTTTGGTATGAATTGCCCGTCAGAATGTGAATGCAGAGAAAAAATGGTTTCTGTGAATAACATTTTACGTACAAAAGGCAATCTTACAGGTAGAAATAAATACCAAATGAATGTAGTTTTGAGCCACATGAGTACTGTTTTCAAGTCATTGCTTGATCTTTAATAACTGTAAAATCACAAATTTTCGTGGGGTCAAACTTTTGTGCTTTTAGGAAAAACTCTTGGTTCATGGGGAATTAATTTCGTCGATGGTCAATTGTTGAGTAGTGAATTATTTCGTAGTGGATATGAATTCCACAGTTACAAAATCAGCGCCATAGTTCTGCCACAGTTAAAATATTAGCACCACAGTAAGATCGTCGTTGTCAGTAAGATAATTATCATATTTTTCATAAAAAATCAAATAAACTTCTTAACCTCAAAATTATGTACTGTTTTTAGTTTCTAATGGAAAACTATAAATTACTCTAATTAGGGCTCATTGTTTGGCTTGTACAATCAATTATCTTCTAGACCTCGCTGGGCACATGAGGCCATTTTTTTTCACATTTCGCGATAATTACACATCAAATAGTTTATGCTTAAATAGTTCTACAGTTAACCATATCTCTAACATTGCACTTGCACTGAGAGTAAAAACATCGTATGTGTCCTATGTGCCTACCAGAATTTCCTCCGTCGATCTTGAATGAACATTGTTTATCTTTTGAAAACTTTTTTTATTACGCTATACTTACGACTTGTTATTATTGATACTTTTTTGCAGATTCTATAATCAAGTATCTATTTATTTAGTTCCAGTGTGTGTTTGGAAAAGGGGGAGCACAGATTATATTGAGAAAATATTTAAATTTTTGTTTTACACTATTTTTAATCGATAAAAATGTTTTTATTATTATTAATCTTAAATTCATTAATTATTTTGTCAAATAAATAATTCTATTTGTATCTAAATTTTTATTCATAGGTGCTGTGTGTTTTTCAATTTAATTGAAGATTCCTTCGCGAATTTTTCGCGAAATGACCACAAACATAAGTACTTCGTGCAATTCGTTTGCGCCACAGTTAAATTTGAAATGATGGAGAACCCTTTAGATGAATTCTAATAATGAGGCAGTTGTTGATGATAGTTAAAAATATTATATAAACATTAAAGGGATTAAACACATCTGTGTTAATAGGCATTTATAACATAATTCTTAGATCAGGAAAATGTAATCAAAATAAGCTGCTCTCTATATATACCGGGGTATATATTATACTTCCCGGAAAGAACTGAATATGACTGTGCCAAATGGTTCTTTACACTGGGGGGTTTTGGCAGACTAAATTTTATAATTATTGCAGAGACTGAAAATATTGGGGAGTTTCCGTTTACTGCATTATGCTTATTTATTGGAAATATACAAGTGTAGCTTGTGTCTTGAAATGATGGAATATGTTTGTTTTAGAATGAAAAAGAAAATGATATTCTATAACATATGTACATAATTCTTTTTCAATATATTAGATTGGATTCAAACTATTGTAAACTTAACGTTATCTTCTTTGATCTTGACAGGGTTTTCTAAACGTTGAAAGACATATTCATGTAAAATGTACTTGATCTATTGTTATTCATTAAAACTTACGGGGCAACATTTCTTTTTAATATTCCTCATATTGACGTGATAATGGTCCTCGTGTATCTGTGGATACTTTGAATTTGTTAGAACTAAAATCAACACTGTTTCCAAGAACGTTTGATTTTTTTTCCCGCCACACCATGGAACATCGCTTCCTGAGAGGGATTCCGAAAGGATCATTATTGAAGATCGTGAGGTTAAAATAGTCAATGTACTGAAGTCTTCTGCACTGGTTGTCATTAAATGTTATTAAGTACTCATATTGTATATGCATCAGTATTTTTCTTTTAAAAAATAGCACAAGAAATATCAGTAGTTTATTTAAGCTATTGTATCTGGCAAAAATTATTTTTTTGATTTTATCAAATATACATTTTTTGTGTGCTAAATAATCATTTGTTCTTTATTAAATTTAAACTTACAAACTGGATTTTCTACAATACAAAAAAAACTGTGATACTAATTTGAATTTTATTTATATAAAAACTAAAGAAAAAAGTAATCTTAACATTGTTTTTTGTTTTACTAGGCTAAAAGAAGATACTAGTGACATATTTTCTTCGGGATGTTCTCAGAGTTTCACAGGAAAAGAATATCAACAAAAGTGCGGTTATACATATTTTGAAGTATATTGTCAGTCACTATGCAACTGCTCGGGAAAAAAAGTGTGCTATAGTACTGGCGCTGTGAAAGCAAGGGAAAGGAATTGGGTTCTATAAATGAAGGAATATTGGGTGATTTAAGACTGATGTACCGTGTATGTAGATCTGGGATCCGTATGATGCCTGTTTTCTTGACTTATTTTAGAAATAGTAAATGTAAAATAAAGGTCTTATATGAAGTTTCTACTTTTCAGAATTTTTTTTTTGTTGGTTGTTCTACGTCCCAATCGAGAATATTGCACTCATAAAGTGACGTCAACATAATTATACCATTGAAGGGATTCAAATTGAGATTTTTCTCTGCATTTACCCGGCCATTGAGCAGTGAGGAATATTTATTGTGACGTCGTAACAAAAATATAAAGGTAATCACTTTTAAAAAGTTTCCATCATTATGAACTAAAACTAGATTTCTAAATTTTGTTAGCAACACATTTACGGTAGCGTTGATATACCGCGAAATGTATGTAGTTACGCAAAATGTCATAAACCGGAATTATTCCATTTTGCGATATTATATTTTGCGCATATCCCAACGCAAAATGAAATAACATAAAATGTATTATTATACTTTCATGTTTAATACTAAAATCTGATTGGTTTTAACGCAGTCTATTACCCTCAGCCTTAGCAACACACGTGTCAATGGGTAACACAACGGTAATGCCACATGCGTGGAAATTATGCGCGTACGGTTCACCGTAGAATTCTCAATACGTCAGTTGCGCGTTTGAAAGAACCGGAATAAACTTGATGTAAATGAAAGCTTGAGTCTGATGTAACTTACTTAAAAACAACAAACGACAGACGAAACATGCTTGCGAGTGCTAGATAACGAAACTTTAGATGATAAAGGACTCTTGAGTATCAAATATACAATAAAGAGGTTAGTATATCTTTTTAGAAGTATCGGGAAGTTTGAAAGCTTTCTATAAACGTGAACGTAAAGACAATCGACGATTTTTTTGCAGACATCTTTTAATCAAAAATGACATTCAGTA
>NW_026940571.1:0-12199 GCF_032062105.1 Saccostrea cuccullata
GTTTTGAGCGACTGATGGAGGTCAAGTCAGGGGTTCCAAATCAGTCTCTCCTACATCACCTGGTCAAGGCCATCCACGACAAGGATGACTCGATCCTCAAATTCATCCCAGAGATGGGGCAACTGGACAAGATCACACTGTAAGATTGAAGGAAATTTATTGGGTCATATAATCAAGAAATTCATATACAAAAGACTTCCAACTTAAGTACAGTGTAAATTACTACACAGTTTAGCCATTTTAAAATCTGTAGAGTGATTAATACAGATTTAGAATTGTTGCTTTTTAGGTCCACTTTGGTTGAGATAAAGGATGAGATAAACAAGTTCAATAAACAGCTGAGTAAATTTATGAACCACCTGGTCACCGCTAACATCAAGCTGAGACAAAGGTTCCACATGTTTATAGAGGTAGGTACATGTATACTCAAAGTTATAGAATTACATGGACATCACAAAATGATGGTGATTGAAGTACCTTCATCTTTTTTATGTGAACATCAATCAATGTAAAGAGTTAATCCATACATCTATTTTCACACCACTCATACAAAAAATGTTTTGATACATACATGTACAGATAAATTTTGTAATAATGTATAACAAGTAGCTGCATATTAAATAGGAATGGTTTAGTGAATATATTTAGATTTGATGGAATATAATGTGTATTTTTGAAGGAGGTGAAGTTAGAGCTTTTAACCATACAAAGTGCTACAAATCAGCTGAAAACCTTGACCCTGAAAATGGCAAACTTTTTCTGTGAAGACCAATATAGTTTTGACCTAGAGGCCACACTTCAGTGCTTACACCGCTTCTGTAAACAAGTCAAGCGGTGCCAAAATGTAAGTAAATAAGTGAAGTGCTGCCAAAATGTAAGTTAATTAAGCCATGGCAAAATGAAAGTGAATAAATTAAGCAATACACACACACAAGAGCCAAATTGAATTTAGATACAGTGGGTATTTTTCATTTTACTTTTCATCTGAATTGGTATATTTATGTTACATACTGTATTTCATATGACAGGATAATGCTACTTTTAACAAACAAAGTCAGCTTGCGAAGAAGAAAAATGACCAGATTAAATTCCACGTAAAGAACAGATTTTTGGCCTTGGAGTTTGGAAGAGATGCAGGTATAAAACAAACAAATCTTAGATATACATATACAGTATATTTGATGCTTACCTGTATTCATTTCCTGAATGGTTAACATGCACATGAACTGCTCACAATAGACCTACATTAAATGATGAATGATTTGCATAAAATTTCTGATACTTTTAAAACTGTCTTGATTTATATCTTTTCGGTAATAAAGATTTTATTCTATCGAAGTATTCTGTTTTGTAGACCTCTTAGTGTTAAAAAATTGAGTGAATTGACTAATTGTTAGAATCAAACGTCCTAGCAAGTAGCAAATATTTTTCACGCATAAATATATGTCACATACCGGGTAGCCGGAGAGGAAGCCAAATTTGAATTATGCCTTAGACCTTTTCCATTACATGACCTCAAATGAAATAGTTATTCTTTGAGAAAATGTGAATTTTCTTCTTGTTATTTACAGGGGCTAGTTCCTCTATTCTGGAAGACAAACACAAAGTGTTGGAAAAGATTCTGGATGACCTTCACCATGGAAACTTCCATCCTGTGGTGAAGTCAGAGGTCGTGACCCCTGACAATGATATTGAGGCTCTGGAGTTCAGTAACATCAGCTTCATTGGTAGTCCTGTCAGCAGACGACCTGTGTCAGAGGTCATGGATGAGGATTTCCTGACCCCGACACTCAAACATGTCAATATCAGGACCAGCTCTGGTATGTTAGAGTTATAAATTCATATTTCTTTATTTTAGAGGAAATAAAAATCAGATCTGTTAATGGTATTCTTAAACATAAATATATTGTTTGCAAATCAACTGTGTTTTACATGTATTGATTTCAATATATATGAGAGGAACATTTCAGGAAAATAAGTTTTATTCATAAAAGAAAATATTGTTCAATAAGTCTGGTTATTAACAAGATTAATGCAAATTTGTACACTTTAAATATATAGATTGTTTAAATTATTTATAGCAGCTGACATACTGTCAGATGAGCCTAAGTTTGAGCAGGAGCTGATCACAACTAAAGAGGCTTCCCCGGAAATAATGGGTGACCTTCCCCTCATTGCAAAGCGTGTAGAGGAACTGAAGGTCACAGGGAAGAGGCGGAGTCACAGCCGTAGTCGTAGCGACCTGACGGACTCCATTCTGATCACGGAGAAGTGGATGAAGTATGAGGAGTTGGTGCACCAGGAGTCGATGCATGAGGAGGGAGCCGCTCCGCTCGCTGAGCCAGAGAGCATGTGCAACATTACGTCCCTAAATCTGGAAAACAATGGAAAGTCTGTGGACCTTGAGGATGTGAAGTATTACGAGGAGCAGCAGAAGTACGATTACGCAGAGAATGTCTGCTGTGTGCAAGAAGGTCCAGTTCTCAAGATACCATCAGAAAAGATGCATGTTGGGAACATGGAGTGCAAACCAAAACCGGAGAGAAAATCTTCTGTCAGTAATTTCTTCACGAAGATTTCCAGGGCAGTGCTGAAACCTAGGAACACACCAGAGGCGGAGGCTCACAAAGGGAAGAAGGAGAAATTTGGGATGTTTGGAAGGAGGAAACCGCTGGCGTCCGATGACAAAGAGAACATCCCTTGTAAAGAAAATATTGTTACCACAGCAGAGAAAAGATTTGCTTCCAGAGAGTACAAGAGATTTAAAAATGAGAAATCTCGAGTTTTGAAACAAGTGAAGTAAATGGCCCAATCTTACATTTCAGCCACAAATGTGTTCCAAATAATTTTACACTTTGTTTTTTCCCCAGCCTTTTTATGAATTTTTCATTATTCCAGTATTTTAAAAGTATATGTTTGTATTATTTGTCTTTTCCCCCCTTTATGACATATTATTTTTTGTGAGCTAATTTTGTCTCAAGATAGCATTTTTTTTTACTGGTCAGAGACCAGAAGAGCTTATGCAATAGTAAGGTGTCCATCGTCCGTCCGTCTGTCTGTAAACAATTTTTCAAAACGCTACTCCTCCCACACTTTTGGTCTGATTTTAATGTAACTTGGCACATAAGTAGACTTCACTAAGATACATAGAATAGTGCATCGGTTTTTAATTTCGATGAACAGTGTTGCCATGGTTACTAAAAATAGAATTTTCAGTGAAATTCTTTTAAAACGGTACTCCTACAGTTTTGGTCTGATTTCAGTATTACTTGGCACACAAGTAGACTACACTAAGATACATAAAATAGTGCATCAGTTTTTAATTTCGATGAACGATGTTGCCATGGTTACTAAAAATAGAATTTTCTGTGAAATTCCTTTAAAACGCTACTCCTTCTACAGTTTTGCTTTGATTTCAATATTACTTGGCACACAAGTAGACTACACTAAGATACATAGAATAGTGCATCGGTTTTTGATTTCGATGAACAATGTTGCCATGGTTACTAAAAATAGAATTTTCTGTGAAATTCCTTTAAAACGCTACTCCTCCTACAATTTTGGTCTGATGGCAATGGCTTCTTTTCTCATCCTTTGTTATAAGTACAAACCATTAGAGCTACAGTCTCGACAGAGACTTCTGGTTTTATTTGTTAGTTAGTTGATCTCCTGAAGATCTGGATTTTCTTTGGTGGTTGTGGTAAATTTAGGTAGAATTAGTCAATGACAGTGCAATAAGAATGGCTTATTTTTGCTTTTTTACTGTGATAAAGAGTTTGTGATAGACAATTATTGTATATTTATATGATTTATTTTCAAGCTTTTACTTAAAAGACTTTTTGCTTATTTACAGGGTGTTAAATATTATCTACACATAAAATGTGAACTTGTCCTTTAACAGTGTAAGTCAAGTGTAAAATGTTCCAAAAGTCTCAGCACATTTAGTATGATTTGCATGATTTTATATAACACTTGTATATGTACAATTACTTCAAGGGTATGAATTTACATTAATTTGCCGATTTATCCCAAATGCAAGTTCAGTATTGTTTTAGTAATTATATGAATTAGTAAATCCATTTTTTTTTGTGATGTACAATGTATGCAATTACAAAGCCAATATACATTATGTATAATTTATAAACAAAATGGCAGATCTGTACATGTAATTTATATATTTACATTCTAGTCATCTTCAATTCACATACACTTTTTTTTTTTTCACAAAAAACCATAACCGATTCCTCAGCATTTCATTTTTCCATTTATACATATATTTACACTGTATTAAACTGTATTTAGGTGTGTTTATCCATTTAGGAATTATTCTTTCAAGGACAGGATGAAGTTTGAGGAATTATTGAATGAAATCACAGCGGACGTAACTACATGTATCAGTTCTTTTATTTCTAAGTACACATATTCTGTTGTGATCTGAGAAACAATAAGTCTCTGTTCTCTTACATTGTTTTTAGCTCTACTGGTCAGAGACCAGAAGAGCTTATGCGATAGTAATGCGTCCGTCGTCCGTCCGTCTGTCTGTCTGTCCGTCTGTCTGTCTGTCTGTCTGTAAACAATTTTTCAAAATGCTACTCCTCCTACAGTTTTGGTCTGATTTCAATATAACTTGGCACACAAGTAGACTACACTAAGATACATAATTTTGTGCATCGGTTTATATATATGAACGGTGTTGCCGTGGTTACTAAAAATAGAAATTTCTGTGAAATTCTTTCAAAATGCTACTCCTCCTACAGTTTTGGTCTGATTTCAATATAACTTGGCACAAAAGTAGACTACACTAAGATACATAATTCTGTGCATCGGTTTTTGATTTCGATGAACGGTGTTGCCGTGGTTACTAAAAATAGAAATTTCTGTGAAATTCTTTCAAAATGCTACTCCTCCTACAGTTTTGGTCCAATTTCAATATTACTTGGCACACAAGTAGACTACACTAAAATACATAATTCTGTGCATCGGTTTTTGATTTCGATGAACGGTGTTGCCTTGGTTACTAAAAATAGAAATTTCTTTGAAATTCTTTCAAAATGCTACTCTTCCTACAGATTTGGTCCGATTTCAGTATAACTTGGCACACAAGTAGACTACACTAAGATACATAATTCAATGCATCGGTTTTTGATTTCGATAAACGGTGTTGCCGTGGTTACTAAAAATAGAAATTTCTGTGAAATTCTTTCAAAATGCTACTCCTCCTACAGTTTTGGTCTGATTTTGATATAACTTGGCATACAAGTAGACTACACTAAGATACATAATTCTGTGCATCGGTTTTTGATTTCAATGAACAATGTTGCCATGGTTACTAAAAACAGAAATTTCTGTGAAATTCTTTCAAAATGCTACTCCTCCTGCAGTTTTGGTCTGATTTCAGTATAACTTGGCACACAAGTAGACTATACTAAGATACATAATTCTGTGCATTGGTTTTTATTTTGATGAGTGGCATAGGATCATTTTTCTATTTATTGCTGATTTAATGTCTCAAGTCCCAACTGCTACTTTTCTCTTCCTTTGTTTTAAGTATAAACCAGTAGAGCTACAGTCTCGACAGAGACTTCTGGTTATTACTGTTAGAAAAAGAATTCTCTAGAATTATCAATAATCTGTGGAACAAATAAATAATGTAGCTTACCTCTATAGCTGCATTGTACATGTAATACTAATTGTCTTAGCTAGTCACAAATGTATACATGTAAACATTTTGTTCTGTATTTTGTATCTTTCCTGTGCTTCATATTTTTGTCTGTTTAGATTTGAATAATATTAAGTCATTTTCTCTTGAGTCTTCAAGTTTCATGGATTCATTTTACTATTAACAGATTCCATTACTCTAATTAGATTAGGGAAACATAGATCTTATTTTATAGAGATAGGTATTTTTGATCATGTTAAACATGAACATGTGAATTCCAATTGTTTTGATGAGTAGAGTAAATGGGTTATTCCCCTTAGAGTGCTTGATGGCATTTTGTCCTGTAAATAGCTTTCAGATGACACTTCACTGAGCTTCAATAAACGATTAAACACAGATTAGATTTTACTTTTAATTACTATTTTGTATTATAAGAGATCATTATCTGACACATTTAAAGTTAGAGTTGTGAATTCTGCAAATTCCAGGTATATACTAAGCAAATGTGTGCTTTGGAAGGAAACCCGTGGAGAGGCATTCTCATTAATTTTGTACTCGAGTCCATGACCCCTAGAGGTCATCTACCACCAGCGTAAGGAAACCAATGTTATGTAATATTCAGACACTGTCAAATTGCTTTAGAATCGCAAATAATCCAGTATAATGTCTTAAAAAGCTTCATTGGTATTAAATGTAAAACCCTGGTACCCTTACTTGAAAGAAGTAAGAATTCCATTTTATTTCAACTGGACCTTGTATTCTTGCATGCAGAGGTCGTATTTTGACTTTCCTCGACCTCTGGTTAACACTTGTTAAGATCAGAAGTAATTAGAACATTGCGTGTTTACTGAATGTATGTTACCACCATAGAGAAAGTAATTCTATGATTGGCACTTTCCCACATTAAAATTTAAAAGAAGTTTCTCTGATTGTATCAGAGTTCTTGAACAGAGCGATTTACCAAGGTTTCAAACTATAGTCTAGCCTTTATCAAACAAGTAAATAACTTTCAAAAATATTTAACAGACGTATTGTTTCTAGAGCCGATCATTTAAGACAATGTTTTTTTATTTCTCAATATTTCAGAATATTTTTTTCTTATTTTATACTATTATACACTTACGGGGAACCATTTTTCACAAAATGAAAAAAAAATGGGGGGGGTTGAAAAATTAAATTACGTTTTAGAGCACGATTGAAACATGTCGTTAAATGATTCAATGCAAGTTTATGAACAGTTGAAACAAATTCTGATAGATCACTAGTGATATATGAGTAGAATATAACCAGTATGAAAACATCCCCAGGACGGTGGTTTTAATCAAACATTTTGTTTTGAAAAATGTTCTTTTTATTGCTCCCCATTGGGTAAGAAAACCCAAACTAATGAAAATCTTTCTCCAAATGCGATATCATTTGAGAGTTCCAATATCATTAATGATTTACTAGGATATGGAATATTTACTTTCATCCTGTAATCCTTATCAAGATATTTATAACCTCTCCACTTATAACGATACGGCGTTTGTTTTAAGCAAGATTTCCATCAAATTTTAGAATAGAATTGCGGGTTCTTTGCAAAGTAATGTGTATTTTTTACGATTATGCAAACACAATCGTTAATTTCTCCAAGTAACGAATGATTGGAATGGCTACTTGATGGTATGATACTAAGGGCTCACGTTTCACCTCGAAGACGAAGAAAAACAATTGTACATCTGGGTTTTAGCACAAATCGTGATGGAATTTGACCTGTATAAATACTTACGAACTTTTTTTTTTAATTTATTGCCAGAATTACAAGGCATGATATTTCTCTTTTTCAATTTGAAAGAAACACCAAGAGGTACCGAATGTATATTTTCAATGAAATCAAAATGCTTGTAATTGTCCAAAATTAGAATTGAAAAATAACATTGCATTACAGTTAGCTAATTTCCATTTATGATTTCCGCTAAATCGCAGTTTAGTGAGGGCAAATAATATACAAATAGGGAGACGAGCAATTCTTCTCAAAACAACAATTTTAACCTGCATTTGATAAATATGTGAGTAAATAATATTTAAAAATTGAGTATATAGCAGCCCCAAATTTGTCCCCTCGTACCAAGGCCCAAAATCGTGAGATCCGTGAATGTACCTCTTTTTAACCAATTGTAAGATTTGTATGGCTTTCCCACAATAAATGATCCAAACTTTGGATTTCAAGCAACAAAGCGAGTGTTGGAATTTGTAAAATGCCCCAGTGTCTTTTTTGTACTTGAATACCACGTTCAGATAAAGAGAAGACACATTTAAAATCAAGAATTGTACAGAATACAATAACTTTATTATAAAATTATGAAAAGGAAAATAAAAGCAAAGATATGGGAGGAAACCAGGATTTATTTATTGCAGTAAGCAAACGAAACAGGTGTTTTCATACTGATATTCATTACAACAATTTTATCATATCAATATTAGTACTGTTAAAAGAACGATAAATATATACCCATATTCACTTATATATATAAAGACCAACAAAGTTTTCTAATATTTACCAAAAATCAGTTTCAAAGACTTTAAGTACAAATGAGTCGTGACTCGGAAACCTCCAAACCTGCAAGTTAGCAGAAATTACCTCGATACCATGATTTCGACACGCATTCATATTGGAAATCTTGAATTTAATTTATACTTTTAGAACATGTAAAGGGTACATGACGTTAAAAAAACTACAAAAGCACAAAAGCAAATACCATGGTATATACATCAAGCACGCAGTGTCGTTTTTGTAAGTGGGGGACATCCAGAAAAAAATCGCAAATCCTATTTGGTGTGTTAATATAGTAGATAGGGGGAATATATGCCAGTAATTTTGGTTAAACACGTTTTTTTTTTGACGACAGCATGTTGACTCAGAACCTCGGGATTTGCGAGGAGGAGAGGGATGCAACTTTCTTTCAACAAACAAAGTTGCCAGCCAGAAAGAATCCTATTTCATTAGGGGTGACCCAAATTTCTTTTCACAAACATATTTGAGTGTAAATAATCACGTTGCTGTCATTAATTTGCTACAAAAAAGTGGGGGCCACTCTTTCAAAGAACATTTTCATCAGAAAAAGTTTATGTTTGAGAAAAAAAACAGCCCCCCTTTGATACGTGACTGTAAATAATACAATGGATCAAGCAATATATTTTATTAATTAATTAGATAGAACAGAATATATAAACGAATAATTTTAGTAATAAATGTACATAGTTTTTTTCCAAAGGGTTCAAAAGGAGTTATGTTCTTTTCCTCTTTATTTCAGTTGTCTTATGTGTTTCTATTAGCACAAATGTATCACAGTATTCATCGTTTCAGGGAAAGAAACATTTGAATTTACCTCTAATAGCACAGGCACCTGACGTTACTTACCTTTCTTTTAATAAAAAAAATATACACATACTAATAATAATTATTCGGTATGTGTATATTTTTTTTATTAAAATAAAAATAAGTAACGTCAGGTGCCTGTGCTATTAGAGCATACATGTATATCAGAGGATCAATTTATATGTACATTGTATATGATACATGCATGTGCATGAAGCTAAATTCGATATGAATAATTCATTCACTAACTTGATTGGGTATGAAAAGCAAGCCCCTCCCTTTGGTGAAAATTGTATTAAATTTTTCTCTCGCGTTTTAAATTCTATACTGTTGTACGATTCGCCTGTTTTGATATATCAATTCAAGATGTAACCAGCTATGTCTCATTAATTAAACATTTTTTTCAGGATTTTATTAAATGAACAGTTGAAAGCCATTTCACGAAAACATTAGAAAGACGATTTGTCAGGAAAATATTTATAAACATTTTGTACAGAGCTATGACAACAAAGCTTGTCCTTTGCCAATGTGAAGATTTGCATGTATAATTTCTGGCTTCTGTGTCAACTGGCCCCTTCTTTCAGAGACAGGCGGCCATGCCTCCATCTGGGCAATAAATATGGGATTATTTTCATTCGGGAATTCGTATCTTTTCCAAAATTTATCAATCTGTAGTGGCGGATCCAAATATTTCAGAAGGGGAAAGGGGTCACGGATGGTATTTTTCGTCAAGCAAATTGTCTAAACATATACATGTACTGGTGAAGGATTTCTAACTTCATCGAAACGAAAAAATTCCTCTGGAATCACTAAGTTCTCATACTACCTGCTTGTACCTTTTGAACTTGACGTGTAGATAATTCAAGAATATACACAATGTAAACAAACAATATATACCAAAATAATCAAATTTTAAAACTGTTATGTATGAATTTTTTTGTCAAATGATAGTTGACAGCTAAAGATATTATATCTAAAAATGTAAGTTATATCTGGTGGTTAATTTGTTTTTAATTTGTTGACCCCCAAGTCTCCTTAATAGCCAAGGTAGGGGAACAAAAAATGCATATTAACTAATCAGTAATATTCAGCAATAATCAGAAGTGCCCAATCCACACATGAACCCCTGACCCTAGGTCCACACATTGCACATTTTTTTGAAAAGGCACACTTGCTTATCAAAAATGTTTGATTGATACCAAGGAGCAGGGAGATTTCAAACAATTCATTTTCAGTATATAAGTCGAGCCCCCCCCAACATGGTATCCCTGACCCAGGGGTGGAAATTCACAATTCTTGAAGAAGAGCCCTTGCACATCATAACTATATAGGTAGTTCATCTGTTTATTACCCAGGAGCAGAAAAAAAGATTTTCAAAGATGTAATGCATTTTCACTATATAATCATTAGAGAGCCCCACCCCAACACCAGAACCCCTGACCCTGGGGCCATGGAATTAATAATTTTGGTAGAAGCAGTCTTGCTCATCATAGCTATGTTCTTAGTTAGTTTACTTAATACCTAGGAGCACAGAAAAAAAATTTCAAAGAATTAATGCATTTTTCACTATATAATCAATATAGCCCCACCCTAACACCAGAACCCCTGACCCTGGGGCCTCAAAATTTACAATTTTAGAAGAGACATCCTTACTTATCATAACTATGTACTTACTTAGTTTATTTGAAACCCAGGAGCATAGAAGAAGATTTTCAAAGAATTAATGCATTTTCACTATATAATCAATAGAACCCCGTCCTAACACCAGAACCCCTGACCCTGGGGCCATAAAATTCACAATTTTAAAAGAGGCATCATTACTTATCATAACTATGTACTTAGTTAGTTTATTTGATACTCAGGAGAAGAGAAGAAGATTTTCAAAGAATTAGTGCATTTTTCAATATATAATCAATATAGCCCCACCCTAACACCAGAACCCCTGAACCTGGGGCCCTAAAATTCACAATTTTGGCAGAGGCACTCTTGCTCATCATAACTATGTACTTAGTTAGTTTTATTTAATACCTAGGAGCAGAGAAGAAGATTTTCAAAGAATTAATGCATTTTCACTATATAATCAATGGAGCCCCACCCTAACACCAGAACCCCTGACCCTGGGGCCTCAAAATTTACAATTTTAGAAGAGACATCCTTACTTATCATAACTATGTACTTACTTAGTTTATTTGAAACCCAGGAGCATAGAAGAATATTTTCAAAGAATTAATGCATTTTCACTATATAATCAATAGAACCCCGTCCTAACACCAGAACCCCTGACCCTGGGGCCATAAAATTCACAATTTTACAAGAGACATTCTTGTTCATCATAACTATGTACTAAGTTGGTTTATTTGATACTCAGGAGCATAGAAGAAGATTTTCAAAGAAATAATGCATTTTCAATATATAATCAATATAGCCCCGCCCTAGCACTAGAACCCCTGACCCTGGGGCCATAAATTTCACAATTTTGGTAGAGGACTCAATGCTGATAACAATCATGCCAACAGTTTGACTGCTTGATGTTCAGGAGTAAAGAAGAAGATTTTTAAAGATTGCACTAATTTTAGTGGTTTTGGCTCCACCCCCAGGCCCCAGGGGGGCAGGGACCATGAAATTCAAAAATTTTGTTCCCCTTTACCCATAGATGCTTTGTGCCAAAATTGGTTGAAATTGGTTCAGTGGTTTCAGAGAAGAAGTTGAAAATGTTCAAATGATAACGAACGACGAACGACGACGGACGAAAACGGATAGCAATAGGTCACCTGAGTTTACTCAGGTGACCTAACAAAATCGAATAAGCAACAACAACAAAATCTCAATCTGCCGAGGGAGTGGGGGTGCGCCTTCTTGATCCGCCTGTGATTTTCTGCATGAAAGCAATTGTTGAGGAACTCTTGGTACAAAATGAACTTTAAAGAAATAAAGGATATATTGTAACTCTTTACGATGTATGTAAAATTCTACTTATATCAAATAAAAACAAAGAATTATTGAAATGTGTTGATTAGGACACGAGAGAGAGCGAGAGAGAGAATCACCTGCTTAATGCAATGTCCATAAAAAATGAACTCATATGTAATTGTATAAACTGCAATTTTTAAGATTATATAATTAAACATTAAATACCCTTTCACAAAAAATAATAATATTTTGCATTTAAAGTAACAAGAGCT